>NW_024070194.1:39946816-40032119 GCF_014754425.2 Oryx dammah
CCCAAGGCCATATTTGTCACTAATGAAAAATGTTCAATAAAAATAAAGCAAACCATGAGTAGTGCCAGGATAAAGGATAGAAAAAAGACATTTCTGAAGAGTACTGTAACCCTCAATTCTGAATTGAATTGAATTCTCAATTCAATACCTTTGAAGTGCAGAATATGTCTTCTCTCTTCACAGTGCCATCTGCAATCTTCCTTTGAATGGCCTGTCCAGCCTGCTCTTCATTTTAGTAAAAATGAGCACAGTCAATATGGTGGAACCCAACCTCTATAGAGAATGGGGTGAATTCCAGAGCTTCCTTCTTAGCAACCTACATAAGCAACAAAGGTAGAAGTTGAATATCCACATAAGAAATTGCTAGGCACAAGCTTTGATCTTCCCAAGAATCAACTTTTTTCTGTGTCTTTGGTTAGTTCTTTATGTTTAGTGACGAACACATGACAGCTTCCCGTAACATTCCTAATGCATAATTAAATGGTCACCACCCAGAAACCCATCAACATCAGGTGATCAGTGGCTGATTGCTGGCATCAGAGGATGGCAAGACCACCTCTAGGTTCAGTGATTTGCTGGAAGAACCCAAGGGACTCAACAAAATGTTGTAGTCATGAATATGATTTATAATGTGGGGTGTTTGAAGCAAAATGAGCAAAGTTACAATGTTCCTGGTAAAAGTATCAGAACCAAGGTGAAAACTTCTGAGACTTCTGTCCAGCAGTGAAGCCACACAGACAGAATACAATGAAAAAAATTGTATTTCTCCAAGGTGTACAATGTGATGTTCTCATAAATGTTGCTCGTGTTATTCACTCACTCAGTCTGTCAGATTCTTTGCAACTCCATGGACAACAGCATGCCAGGCTTCCCTGTTCTTCACTAACTCCCAGAGTTTGCTCAAACTCGTGTCCACCGGGCCAATGATGCCATCAAACCATCTCATCCTCTGTCACCTCCTTCTCCTCCTGCCCTCAATCTTTCCCAGAATCAGGGACTTTTCCAGTGAGTCAGCATTAGCATCAGGTAGCCAAAGTACTGGAGCTTCAGCTGTAGCATCAGTCATTCCAAGGAATATTCAGGTTTCATTTCCTTTAGGATTGATTTGTTTGATCTGCTTGCTGTCCAAGGTACTCTCAAGAGTCTTCTCCAGCATCGCATTTCGAATGCATCAGTTCTTCAGCAGTTATGGTCCAACTCTCACATCCATACATGACTACTGGAAAAACCATAACTTTGACCATATGGACCTTTGTTGGCAAAGTAATGTCTCTGATTTTTAATGTCCAGGTTTGTCATAGCTTTTCTTCCAAGGAGCAAGTGTCTTTTAATTTCTTGGCTACTGCCACCTTCACAGTGATTTTGAAGCCCAAAAAAATAAGGTCTATTCCAATTAAAATAAACAAATTTATATTTTTTAAAAAAAAGAAAAAATAAAATATGATAAAATTTAAAAATAAATAAATAAATAAATAAAGTCTGTCAGTGTTACCACTTTCCCCATCTATTTGCCAAAAAGTTATGGAAATAGATGCCATGAGCTCAGTTTTTTTAATGTGGAGTTTTAAGCCAACTTTTTCACTCTCTATTTTTACCTTCATCAAGAGGCTGTTTAGGGGCAGTCCTAAGATGGCAGAGGAATAGGAAGAGAAGACCACTTTCTCCCTCACAAATTCCTCAAAAGATCATTTCAACGCGGAGCAAACTCCACAAAACAACCTCTGAATGCAGGCAGAGGACATCAGGCAACCAGAAAAGCAGACCATTGTCTTCAAAAACAGGTAGGAAAAAATATAAAAGATGAGAAAATAGACAAAGGAGGTGGGGAGGGAGCTCCGTCCTGGGAAGGGAAGCCCGTCCCGGGAAGGGAATTCTAAGAAGAGAGGTTTCCAAACACAAGGAAACACTCTCCCTGCCGAGTCTGTGGCGAGCCTTGGAAACACAGAAGGCAACATAACAGGAAGGAAATACAAATAAATAATTAAAACCATCAGATTACAAGCCCAACAGTAACTCCCCCAGCAGAAAAGCAGCACAGACTCCTGCATCCACCACTAGCAAGTGGGGGCAGGGCAGGGAAGCGCGGGAGGCGCGGGCTGCCATGCTCGGTAAGAAGCGGGCAGAAACGCCCCATGTGTAACCAGAGCGATCAAACTTGGGCTAGCAAACCAGACTGGGGAATAGCTACCACGCGAAAAGCTGGAACATAAGACCCTGCCAGGACCGCACACAGAACAAAGGACGGAACAGAAATAGCCGGCTGCAGACCATCCCCCGCCGGTGACAGGCAGCCAGATCCGTAAGGGCTGGAAAGGGGCAATCACAGCCCTGGAGAGACTTTACCTAACAAACTGCAGGCAGGCTTCTTTGCTGAGACTTCAGGGGGTGCTGGACAGTCACCATCTGCCTCACAAGGAGCGCCAGAAGTACACCCAGAAAACTGAGCAGTAGAGACAGAGAAGGGGACAAGTCGTGGTGACCGCACTTGCCAAGCTCCTGAGCTGCTCAGACCTGGGAGGGGAGCAGAGCACAGTCCCAAACAAGTCTGTGCCTCTGAGGGCTACCTGGGCGCCAAACCTGAGCGGCTTGGACTAGGAAGGTGCACGCAGCCTAGGACCGGCCTCGGATGGTTCCCGGCTGAGCACCGTGGAGCTGGAGCGGTTTGTGCACCCTGGGAGGGAGCAGGTCCAGCAGGGCTGAGACGCTGTGTGCCCACAACAGTGCTATTTGTTTGCAGCATCCCCCCCTCCCCACAGCGCGACTGAACTAGTGAGCCTAAAAAAAAAAAAAAGTGTCCACCACCGCCCCCCTCAGAATTCAGACACTGAAGGGACCAGCAAACAGAAGTTAAACAGAGGGAACAGCCCTGGAAGTGACCCCACATGGCCCATAACATGAGAGAAGGGCCAGATATATCTTGACTATTTTTACAATCATTCCTTTTTTTCTTTCTTTCTTTTTTTTCTTTTTCTTTCTTTTTTTTTCTAACTTTTTTTTAATTGTTAAGTCTTCTATTTCTCTTTTTATTTCTATAACTTACTATTACTTTTCAAAAAAAAAGACTCTACTTTTTTAAGGCAAACACCATATGTAGTCTTCGCGTGGTTGTTGTTGGTATTTCTTTTTTAATCTTGTGGGTTTTTTGTTTGTTTGTTTGTTTGTTTTCTTATTTTTTTATTTTTTCTTTTTTTTTCTTTCTTCCTTCTGCTTCTTCTCTTTAATATTGTATTTTTGAAAATCCAACCTCTACTCTAGGTTTTTAATCTTTGCTTTTCAGTTTTTGTTGTCAATCTGGTACATTTCATAACCCAATTTTACCTGACAGTGAGATTACTGGCTTGACCACTCTCTCCTCCTTTTGGACTCTCCTTTTTCTCCGCCAGGGGGCCTCTGTCACTCCCCCCCACCCCATCTCTTCTATATCCAACTCTGTGATTCTCTGTGTGTTCTAGATGGTGGAGAACACCTAAGGAACTGATTACTGGCTGGACTTGTCTCTCTCCTTTTCATTCCTCTCTCTTACCCTCCTGACCACCTCTGTCTACTTCCTCTCTCTCCTCTTCCCTGTATAACTCCGTGAATACCTCTGAGAGGTCCAGACTATGGAGCGCACATAAGGAAGTGACTATTGACTAGCTTGCTCTCTCCTCTTTTGATCTCACCGTATCTCATTCCAGTCACATCTAACTACCCCCTCCCTCTTCTCTTCTCCATGTAACCCAGTGAACCTCTCTGGGTGCCCCTCAATGTGGAGAAACCTTTCATCTTTAACCTAGATGTTTTATCATCGGTGCTGTATAGATGGAGAAGTCTAGAGACCACTGTAAAAATAAAACCAGAAACCAGAAGCAGGAGGCTTAAGTCCAAAGCTAGAGAACTCCTGAATTCAGGGAACATTAAGCAATAGGAGCTCATCAAATGCCTCCATACCTACACTGAAACAAAGCTCCACCCAAGGGCCAACAAGTTCCAGAGCAAGACATATCACACAAATTCTCCAGCAACACAGGAACACACCCCTGAGCTTCAATATACAGGCAGCTCTAAGTTACTCCAAAACTTTAGATGTATCATAATCCATTACTGGTCACTCCACTGCACTCCAGAGAGAAGAAACCCAGCTCCACCCACCAGACCTCCAACACAAGCCTCCCTAACCAGGAAACCTTGACAAGCCACTGATACAACCCCACCCACAGTGAGGAAGCTCCACAATAAAGAGAACTACACAAATTACCAGAATATATAAAGGCCATCCCAAACGCAGCAATATAACCAAGATGAAGAGACAGAGGAATACTCAACAGGTAAAGGAACAGGAGAAATGCCCACAAAATCAAACAAAAGAGGAAGAGATAGGGAATCTACCTGAGAAAGAATTCCAAATATTGATAGTGAAAATGATCCAAAATCTTGAAATCAAAATGGAATCACAGATAAATAGCCTAGAGACAAGGACTGAGAAGATGCAAGAAAGGTTTAACAAGGACCTAGAAGAAATAAAAAAGAGTCAATATACAATGAATAACGCAATAAATGAGATCAGAAACACTCTGGAGGCAACAAATTGTAGAATAACGGAGGCAGAAGATAGGATTAGTGAAAATAGAAGATAGAATGGTAGAAATAAATGAATCAGTGAGGAAAAAAGAAAAACTAATTAAAAGAAATGAGGACAATCTCAGAGACCTCCAGGACAATATGAAACGCTCCAACATTCGAATTATAGGAGTCCCAGAAGAAGAAGACAAAAAGAAAGACCATGAGAAAATCCTTGAGGAGATAATAGTTGAAAACTTCCCTAAAATGGGGAAGGAAATAATCACCCAAGTCCAAGAAACCCAGAGACTTCCAAATAGGAGAAACCCAAGGCAAAACACCCCAAGATACATATTAATCAAATTAACAAAGATCAAACACAAAGAACAACTATTAAAAGCAGCAAGGAAAAAACAACAAGTAACACACAAGGGGATTCCCATAAGGATAACAGCTGATCTCTCAATAGAAACTCTTCAGGCCAGGAGGGAATGGCAAGACATACTTATAGTGATGAAACAAAATAACCTACAGCCCAGATTACTATACCCAGCAAGGATCTCATTCAAATACGAAGGAGAAATCAAAAGTTTTACAGACAAGCAAAAGCTGAGAGAATTCAGCACCAACAAACCAACTCTCCAACAAATTCTAAAGGATATTCTCTAGACAGGAAACACAAAAAGGGAGTATAAACCCGAACCCAAAATAATAAAGTAAATGGCAACGGGATCATACTTATCAATAATTACCTTAAACGTAAATGGATTGAATGCCCCAACCAAAAGGCAAAGACTGGCCGACTGGATACAAAAACAAGAACCCTCTATATGCTGCTTACAAGAGACCCACCTCAAAACAAGGGACACATACAGACTGAAACTGAAGGGTTGGAAAAAGATATTCCATGCAAATAGAGACCAAAAGAAAGCAGGAGTGGCAATACTCATATCCGATAAAATAGACTTTAAAACAAAGGCTGTGAAAAGAGACAAAGAAGGCCACTACATAATGATCAAAGGATCAATCCAAGAGGAAGATATAACAATTATAAATATATATGCACCCAATATAGGAGCACCGCAATATGTAGGACAAATGCTAACAAGTATGAAAGGGGAAATTAACAACAACACAATAATAGTGGGAGACCTTAATACCCAACTCACATCTATGGACAGATCAACTAAACAGAAAATTAACAAAGAAACACAAACTTTAAATGATACATTAGACCAGTTAGACCTAATCGATATCTATAGGACATTTCACCCCAAAACAATGAATTTCACCTTTTTCTCAAGTGCTCATGGAACCTTCTCCAGGATAGATCACATCCTGGGCCATAAATATAACCTTGATAAATTCAAAAAAATAGAAATCATTCCAAGCATCTTTTCTGACCATAATGCATTAAGATTAGATCTCAATTACAGGAGGAAAACTATTAAAAATTCCAACATATGGATGCTGAACAACACGGTTCTGAATAACCAACAAATCACAGAAGAAATCAAAAAAGAAATCAAAATATGCATAGAAACTAATGAAAATGAAAACACAACAACCCAAAACCTGTGGGACACTATAAAAGCAGTGCTAAGAGGAAAGTTCATAGCAATACAGGCATACCTCAAGAAACAAGAAAAAAGTCAAATATATAACCTAACTCTACACCTAAAGCAACTAGAAAAGGAAGAATTGGAGAACCCCAGAGTTAGCAGAAGGAAAGAAATCTTAAAAATTAGGGCAGAAATAAATGCAAAAGAAACAAAAGAGACCATAGCAAAAATCAACAAAGCCAAAAGCTGGTTCTTTGAAAGGATAAATAAAATTGACAGACCATTAGCCAGACTCATCAAGAAGCAAAGAGAGAAAAATCAAATCAATAAAATTAGAAATGCAAATGGAGAGATCACAACAGACAACACAGAAATACAAAGGATCATAAGAGACTACTATCAGCAATGATATGCCAATAAAATGGACAATCTGGAAGAAATGGACAAATTCCTAGAAAAGTACAATTTTCCAAAACTGAACCAGGAAGAGATAGATAATCTTAACAGACCCATCACAAGCACGGAAATTGAAACTGTAATCAGAAATCTTCCAGCAAACAAAAGCCCAGGTCCAGACGGCTTCACAGCTGAATTCTACCAAAAATTTCGAGAAGAGTTAACACCTATCCTACTCAAACTCTTCCAGAAAATTGCAGAAGAAGGGAAATTTCCAAACTCATTCTATGAGGCCACCATCACCCTAGTACCAAAATCTGACAAAGATACTACAAAAAAAGAAAACTACAGGCCAATATCACTGATGAACATAGATGCAAAAATCCTCAACAAAATTCTAGCAATCAGAATCCAACAACACATTAAAAAGATCATACACCATGACCAAGTGGGTTTTATCCCAGAGATGCAAGGATTCTTCAATATCCGCAAATCAATCAATGTAATTCACCACATTAACAAATTGAAAATAAAAACCATATGATTATCTCAATAGATGCAGAGAAGGCCTTTGACAAAATTCAACATCCATTTATGATAAAAACTCTCCAGAAAGCAGGAATAGAAGGAACATATCTCAACATAATAAAAGCTATATATGACAAACCCACCGCAAACGTTATCCTCAATGGTGAAAAATTGAAACCATTTCCCCTAAAGTCAGGAACAAGACAAGGGTGCCCACTTTCACCACTACTATTCAACATAGTTCTGGAAGTTTTAGCCACAGCAATCAGAGCAGAAAAAGAAATAAAAGGAATCCAAATTGGAAAAGAAGAAGTAAAACTCTCACTGTTTGCAGATGACATGATCCTCTACATAGAAAACCCTAAAGACTCTACCAGAAAATTACTAGAGCTAATTAATGAATATAGTAAAGTTGCAGGATATAAAATCAACACACAGAAATCCCTTGCATTCCTATACACTAATAATGAGAAAGTAGAAAAAGAAATTAAGGAAACAATTCCATTCACCATTGCAACAAAAAGAATAAAATACTTAGGAATATATCTACCTAAAGAAACTAAAGACCTATATACAGAAAACTATAAAACACTGGTGAAAGAAATCATAGAGGGCACTAATAGATGGAGAAATATACCATACTCATGGATCGGAAGAATCAATATAGTGAAAATGAGTATACTACCCAAAGCAATTTACAAATTCAATGCAATCCCTATCAAGCTTCCAGCGATATTTTTCACAGAACTAGAACAAATAATTTCAAGATTGGTATGCAAATACAAAAAACCACGTATAGCCAAAGCAATCTTGAGAAAGAAGAATGGAACTGGAGGAATCAACTTGCCTGACTTCAGGCTCTACTACAAAGCCACAGTCATCAAGACAGTATGGTATTGGCACAAAGACAGAAATATAGATCAATGGAACTAAATAGAAAGCCCAGAGATAAATCCACACACATATGGACACCTTATCTTTGACAAAGGAGGCAAGAATATACAATGGAGTAAAGACAATCTCTTTAACAAGTGGTGCTGGGAAAACTGGTCAACCACTTGTAAAAGAATGAAACTAGATCACTTTCTAACACTGCACACAAAGATAAACTCAAAATGGATTAAAGATCTAAATGTAAGACCAGAAACTATAAAACTCCTAGAGGAGAACATAGGCAAAACACTCTCCGACATAAATCACAGCAGGATCCTCTATGATCCACCTCCCAGAATTCTGGAAATAAAAGCAAAAATAAACAAATGGGACCTAATTAAAATTAAAAGCTTCTGCACAACAAAGGAAACTATAAGCAAAGTGCAAAGACAGCCTTCCGAATGGGAGAAAATAATAGCAAATGAAGCAACTGACAAACAACTAATCTCAAAAATATACAAGCAACTCCTGCAGCTCAATTCCAGAAAAATAAACGACCCAATCAAAAAATGGGCCAAAGAACTAAATAGACATTTCTCCAAAGAAAACGTACGGATGGCATAAAACACATGAAAAGATGCTCAACATCACTCATTATTAGAGAAATGCAAATCAAAATCACAATGAGGTACTACTTCACACCAGTCAGAATGTCTGCGATCCAAAAATCTGCAAGCAATAAATGCTGGAGAGGGTGTGGAGAGAAGGGAACCCTCCTACACTGTTGGTGGGAATGCAAACTAGTACAGCCACTATGGAGAACAGTGTGGAGATTCCTTAAAAAACTGCAAATAGAACTGCCTTATGACCCAGCAATCCCACTGCTGGGCATACACACGGAGGAAACCAGAATTGAAAGAGACACATGTACCCCAATGTTCATCGCAGCATTGTTTATAATAGCCAGGACATGGAAACAACCTAGATGTCCATCAGCAGATGAATGGATAAGAAAGCTGTGGTACATATACACAATGGAGTATTACTCGGCTGTTAAAAAGAATACATTTGAATCAGTTCTGATGAGATGGATGAAACTGGAGCCGATTATACAGAGTGAAGTAAGCCAGAAAGAAAAACACCAATACAGTATACTAACACATATATATGGAATTTAGAAAGATGGCAATGATGACCCTGTATGCAGGACAGCAAAAAAGACACAGATGTGTATAGCGGACTTTTGGACTCAGAGGGAGAGGGAGAGGGTGAGATGATTTGGGAGAATGACATTGAAACAGGTATAATATCATGTAAGAATCGATTTGCCAGTCTATGTCCAATGCAGGATATGGCACGCTTGGGGCTGGTACACAGGGATGACCCAGAGAGATGTTGTGGGGAGGGGGGTGGGAGGGGTGTTCATGTTTGGGAACGCATGTACACCCGTGGTGGATTCATGTCAATGTATGGCAAAACCAATACAGAATTGTAAAGTAAAAAAAAATAAATTATATAAAAAATAATAATAATAATAATTGTAAGAAATACTACAGAAAAAAAAGAGGCTGTTTAACTCCTCTTCACTTTCTGCCATTATTGTGGTGTCATGTACAAATCTGACATTATTGATATTTCTCCCAGCAATCTTGATTCCAGCTTGAGCTTCATCCATTTATTTATTTATTATTTTACATAATAAAATGCACAGAGAAATTTTGCAATTGCAGTCACCCTCAAAGGAAAGCAGCTGACAGTCAGTGTTCTTGACAGCTAAGTCTCACCACTTCTGCCAAGCTGGGAAAGAGATGGAAACTGGAGTGGAACCCAGAGTAATCTGCAGGTGAGCACAGCCTCAGACCCTGATGCAGAGTGAACTGAATGCTTTCTTCCCTTTCATAGGGATTGGTTCTAGCCTGGTTGGTGGAACAATGTGATGCTCCCAGAGTCACACTGGATTCAATGACTTGATAATCCATGTCCCCTTACTTTCATGTTGCATCTGTCTACTATTTATATCTCAACCCCTAACCACTACTGTTACCTCTTCAGGTGCATAGGTTCCAAATCCCAGGACAGGAATGAAGTGGCCATCATTAAGTTTCACTTTCTGTCATTTGGGGTCCATTGTTGTTTCTTCTCTGAGTAAGTAGACTCTGATTTCTTTCTTCTTCACAGGTTAGGAAAAACAGGAAGGTAACACCCCAGCTGCACCATCAAATGTTAGCAGATATATTGTAGGAGGAGCATGATGAAACCAATAACCATTGTGTAACAAGATTGAAATCAGTTAACTTATTTGCTTTTTCTTATCAATAAAACATTATTACCTAATGATGATATGTGCTGAAAAATTACTGACCATATGTTAGACTAGAAATTTCCACAAGAGCAATATTTTTCACTTTTGTATTTCAAAGCCAATTTAGATCAAATATCAATTGAAACAACTGTCTTACAATGAAAACATACACACATACAAAAAACACACAATGACCCAGAGGGATGGTATGGGGAGGGAGGTGGGGGGCGGTTCAGGATGGGGAACACGTGTACAACCGTGGTGGATTCATGTGGATGTATGGCAAAACCAATACAATATTGTAAAGTAATTAGCCTCCAATTAAAATAAATAATTTAATTTTTTTTAAAGTCCTGAATGTATAAAAAATAATAATAATAAAATAATTAAAAATTTTTTTCAAAATATTATCCCTTAATAAAGAATCAAAACTTCAAATGAAAATAGATTTGCCCTTTTACATTTCCCACCAGCAAAATTATTTTGCTTACAGATCTGACTGGTGAAATCATGAACAGGATACGTAACCAGACATTTTGGCAAAGTACTTATTGGAGGTTAATTATTAACAGCCTTAGGATACCATGTGTACTGTGAAAAGAGACTCTGAATGTTTACACCTTGTACCTAGTTATATAACTTTTAGGTACTCTCACAATGGAAATAGTGTCAGACTTTATTTTTTGGGGCTCCAAAATCACTGCAGATGGTGACTGCAGCCATGAAATTAAAAGAGGCTTACTCCTTGGAAGGAAAGTTATGACCAACCTAGATAGCATATTGAAAAGCAGAGACATGACTTTGCCAACAAAGGTCCATCTAGTCAAGGCTATGGTTTTTTCCAGTGGTCACATAGGGTTTTGAGAGTTGGGCTGCGAAGAAAGCCAAGCGCTGAAGAATTGATGCTTTTGAACTGTGGTGTTGGAGAAGACTCTTGAGAATCCCTTGGACTACAAAGAGATCCAACCAGTCCATTCTAAAGGAGATCAGTCCTGGGTGTTCATTGGAAGGACTGATGCTAAAGCTGAAACTCCAATACTTTGGCCACCTCATGCGAAGAGTTGACTCATTGGAAAAGACTCTGATGCTGGGAGGGATTGAGGGCAGGAGGAGAAGGATACAACAGAGGATGAGATGGCTGGATGGCATCACCAACTGGATGGACATGAGTTTGAGTGAACTCTGGGAGTTGGTGATGGACAGGCAGGCCTGGCATGCTACAGTACATGGGGTCGCAAAGAGTTGGACACGACTGAGCGACTGAACTGAACATAATGTAACTGATACATGTTTTACATTATTTACTAAATTTTGCACGTTATTCATAAAAGAAAAATCTATTAAAAATTTAAAATACAACAAATTTGCAAGGAGTAATGGAAATTGTGATACACTGATGTACGGGGATGTTGTGAAGACAAATAAAATTTAATATATGCTGTGATGTCAGCAAAATGACATCATGTGAGCTAGGAGGACTGAATTCTTCCATGGAAAGACACGAAAAGAAAGAGAAGCCAGCTGAAAAACCTCATAGGAGTTCTGGGAAAGAGTCACAGATCTATAGCAACAAAGTGAACATGCAGCTAGGTAAAATCCAGAACAGAGTGACAGGGAACTTCATTATGTATTAACTCACCTGTCTCCTCCTCCATAGTCAGTCTCTCCCATCAGAAAGCTTCCATAAGCCTCTTAGCCTTATCTGTCAGAGAGCAGACAGAATGAAAACCACAATAACAGAAACCTAATCAAACTGATCGTATGGAACATAGACTTGTCTAATTCAAGAACTATGAGCCATGTCATCTAGGGCCACCCAGGATGGACGGGTCATGGTGGAGCATTCTGACAAAACGTGGTCCACTGGAGAAGGGAATGGCAAACCACTTCAGTATTCTTGCCTTGAGAACCCCATGAACAGTATGAAAAAGTAAGAAGATATGACACTGAAAGATGCACTCCCCAGGTCAGAAGGTGCCCAATATGCTGTTGGAGAGGAGTGGAGAAATAATTCCAGAAAGAATGAAGAGATGGAGCCAAAGCGAAAATTACGCCTAGTTGTGGATGTGACTGGTGATGGAAGTAAAGTCCAATGCTGTAAAGAGCAATATTGCATAGGAACCTGGAATGTTATGTCCATGAATCAAGGTAAATTGGAAGTGGTCAAACAGGAAATGGCAATAGTGAACATAGACATTTTAGGAATCAGTGAACTAAAATGAACTGAAAAGGGTAAATCTAACTCAGATGACCATTATATCTACTACTGTGGCCAAGAATCCCTTCAAAGAAATGGAGTAACAATCATAGTCAACAAGAGTCTGAAATGCAGTACTTGGTCCCAATCTCATAAATGACAGAATGATCTCTGTTCATTTGCAAGGCAAACCATTCATTATCATAGTAATCCAAGTCTATCTATGCCCCAACCAGTAATGCTGAAGAAGCTGAAGCAGAATGGTTCTATGAAGACATACAAGACCTTCTAGAACTAACACCAAAAAAAAAAAGATGTCCTTTTCATCATAGGGGACTGGAATGCAAAAGTATGAAGTCAAGAGATACCTGGAGTAACAGGCAAATTTGGCCTTGGAGTACAGAATGAAACAGGGCAAAGGCTAACAGAGTTTTCTCAAGAGAATGCACCAGTCATAGCAAACACCCTCTTCCAACAACACAAAAGAAGACTCTACACATGGACATCACCCATGGTCAATACCGAAATCAGATTGATTATAGTCTTTGCAGCCAAAGATGGAGAAGCACTATACAGTCAACACAAAAAAGACTGGGAGCTGACTATGGCTCAGAATATGAACTCCTTATTTCCAAATTCAGACTTATATTGAAGAAAGTAGGGTAAACCACTAGACTATTCAGATTTGACCTTAGTCAAATCCCTTAGAATTATATAGTGGAAGGGACAAATAGATTCAAGGGATTATGTATGACAGACAGAGTGCCTGAAGAACTGTGGATGGAGGTTTGTGACATCGTACAGGAGGCACTGATCAACCATCTCCAAGAAAAAGAAATGCAAAGAGGCAAAATGGTTGTCTGTAAGTTCAGTCACTCAATTGTGTCCAACTCTTTGCAATGCCATTGACTGCAGCACGACAGCCATCCCTGTCCATCACCAACTCTTGGAGGTTTATCAAACTCACATTCATTGAGTCGGTGATGTCATCCAACCATCACATCCTCTGTCATCCCCTTCTCCTCCCGCCTTCAATCTTTCCCAGAATCAGGGTCTTTTCAAATGAGTCAGTACTTCACATCTTGTGGCCAAAGCATTGGAGTTTCAGCTTCAGAATCAGTCTTTCCAATGAATATTCAGGATTGATTTTTAGGATGGACTAGTTGGATCTCCTTGCTGTCCAAGGGACACTCAAGAGTCTTCTCCAACACCACAGTTCAAAAACATCAATTCTTCAGTGCTCAGCTTTCTTTATACTCCAACTCTCACATGCATACATGACTATTGGAAAAATCATAGCCTTGATGAGATGGAATTTTGTTGGCAAAGTAATGTCTCTTCTTTTTAATATGCTGTCTAGGTTGGTCATAATTTTCCTTCCAAGGAGTAAGCATCTTTTAATTTCATGGCTGCAGTCACCATCTGCAGTGACTTTGGAGCCCAAAAATATAAAGTCTGTCACTGTTTCCACTGTTTCCCCATCTATTTCCCGTGAAGTGATGGGACCAGATGCCATGATCTTAGTTTTCTGAATGTTGAGTTTTAAGCCAACTTTTTTCACTCTGCTCTTTCACTTTCATCAAGAGGCTCTTTAGTTTTTCTTCCCTTTCTGTCATAAGGGTTGTGTCATCCATCTGCATATCTGAGGTTATTGATATTTCTCCCAGCAACCTTGACTGATGCTTGTGCTTCAACCAGACCAGCATTTCTCATGATGTACTCTGCATATAAGTTAAATGAGCAGGGTGACAATATACAGCCTTGATGTACTCCTTTCCCTATTTGGAATGAGTTTATTGGTTGTCTGAGGAGGACTTAAAAATAGTTGAGAAAATAAGAGAAGCTATAGCAAAAGAGAAAAGGAAAGATATACCCATTTGAATGGAGTTTCAAACAATAGCAAGGAGAGATAAGAAAGCCTTCCTCCATGATCAATGCCAAGAAACAGATTAAAATAATAGAGTGGGAAAGACTAGAGATCTCTTCAAAAAATTAGAGAAACCAAGGGAGCATTTCATGCAAAGATGGGCACAATAAAGGACAGAAATGGTATGAACCTAACAGAAGCAGAGGATATTAAGAAGAGGTGGCAAGAATACACAGAAGAACTATACAAAAAAGGTCTTCACAACCCAGATAATCACAAAGGTGTGATCACTCACCTAGAGCCAGATATCCTGGAATGGGAAGTCAAGTTGGCCTTAGGAAGCATCACTACAAACAAAGCTAGTGGAGGTGATGGAGTTCCAGTTGAGCTATTTCAAATCTTAAAAGATGATGCTGTGAAAGTGCTGCACTCAATATGCCAGCAAATTTGGAAAACTCAGCAGTGGCCACAAGACTGGAAAAGGTCAGTTTTCATTCCAATCCCAACAAAAGGTAATGCCAAAGAATGTTCAACCTACCACACAATTGCCCTCATCTCACACTATCATAGTGGTACTCAAAATTCTCCAAGGCAGGCTTCAACAGTACATGAACCATGAACTTCCAGATGTTCAGGCTGGATTTAGAAAAGGCAGAGGAACCAGAGAACAAATTGCCAACATCCACTGGATCATAGAAAAAGGAGGAGAGTTCCAGGAAAACATCTGCTTCATTGACTATGCCAAAGCCTTTGACTGTGTAGATCACAACAAAGTGTGGAAAATCCTAAAGAGATGGGAATGCAAGATCACCTTACCTGCCTCCTGAGAAATCTGTATGCAGGTCAAGAAGCAACAGTTAGAACTGGACATGGAACAACAGACTAGTTCCAAATTGGGAAAACAGTACATCAAGGCTGTATATTGTCACCCTATTTATTTAACTTCTATGCAGAGTACCTCATGCAAAATGCCAGGCTGGATGAAGCACAAGCAGGAACCAAGATTGCTGGGAGAAATATCAATAACCTCAGATACACAGATGATACTACCCTTATGGCAGAAAGGGAAGAAAAACTAAAGAGCCTCTTGATGAGAGTGAAAGAGAAGACTGAAAATTTTGACTTAAAATTCAGCATTCAGAAGACTAAGATCATGGCATCTGGTCCCATCCCTTCATGGCAAATAGATGGGGAAACAATGGAAACAGTAAAAGACTTCATTTGGGGGGGGCTCCAAAGTCACTGCAGATGGTGACTGCAGTCATGCAATTAAAAGATGCTTACTTCTTGGAAGAAGGGCTATGACCAATATAGGCAGCATTTTATTTTATTTTTTACTTTACAATTCTGTATTGGTTTTGCCATACATTGACATGAATCCACCACGGGTGTACATGCGTTCCCAAACATGAACCTCCCTCCCGCCCCCCTCCCCACAACATCTCTCTGGGTCATCCCCGTGTACCACCCCCAAGCGTGCTGTATCCTGCATCAGACATAGACTGGCAATTCGATTCTGACATGATATGATACATGTTTCAATGCCATTCTCCCAAATCATCTCACCCTCTCCCTCTCCCTCTGAGTCCAAAAGTCTGCTATACACATCTGTGTCTTTTTTGCTGTCCTGCATACAGGGTCATCATTGCCATCTTTCTAAATTCCATATATATGTGTTAGTATACTGTATTGGTGTTTTTCTTTCTGGCTTACTTCACTCTGTATAATCGGCTCCAGTTTCATCCATCTCATCAGAACTGATTCAAATGTATTCTTTTTAACGGCTGAGTAATACTCCATTGTGTATATATACCACAGCTTTCTTAACCACTCATCTGCTGATGGACATCTAGGTTGTTTCCATGTCCTGGCTATGATAAACAGTGCTGTGAAGAACATTGGGGTACATGTGTCTCTTTCAATTCTGGTTTCCTCAGTGTGTATGCCCAGCAGTGGGATTGCTGGGTCATAAGGCAGTTCTAAAAAGCAGAGACATTATTTTGCTGACAAAGGTCCATCTAGTCAAACCTATGGTTTTTCTAGTCATATATAGATGTGAGAGTTGGAGTATAAAGAAAGCTGAGTGCCAAAGAATTGATGCTTTTGAACTGCGGTGTTGGAGAAGACTCTTGAGAGTCCCTTGGACTGCAAGGATTTCCAACCTGTCCATCCTAAAGAAAATCTGATGGTACTCTGGCCACCTGATGCAAAGAACGGACTCGTTTGAAAAGACCCTGATGCTGGGAAAGATTGAAGGTGGGAGGAGAAGGGGATGACAGAGAATGAGATGGTTGGATGGCATCACTGACTCAATGGACATGAGTTTGATCAAACTCCAAGTGTTGGTGATGGACAGGGAAGTCTGGTGTGCTGCAGTCCATTTGGTCAGACGTGACTGAGTGACTGAGCTGAACTGATCCTCCTCCTGCCTGGAGCAGTGCAGTCTTGATCAGTTCCCAGTTGCCTCACTCAAACCAGACCGGTCACAGAACACCTTGTGTATGATGTTCCAACTAACTTGGGGGCTACCTGGAGACTGGAGTCTGTTCCAGTTACCTCTGAACTAGAACAGAAGAACACTTGGAGTGGCTATTGCAGCTTCTGGGGGAGATACATATATAATCCCTGGCCCCATATATGGGTCAGGGACAAAGGAATAAGGGTGGAGATATAGACTAGACCTTGTATTAATAAAACCCTGAGTAGAACTGGTGTGTCGTTGAGGGACACAGGGCATTAAGAAACAGTCAACAATTCACTGGAATCAGAAAGACATTCTCAGTCCAGGCAAGACGCTGACTCAATTGAATTGAAACCCCTTAGCTTTCCTGTTGCACTGATCCCCAGGACAAGGAGCATGACGAAAAAACTAATGAAGGAAAGTCGTGATAAGGAACAAATTTACCAAGTGTGTTTTTATCTGTCCTTTCAGGTACCCGAATATGAACACACACACACAGGGGAACACACACATCTGAATAGGGCAGGGAAGCCATTAGAGAGTTGCCAGAGAAGCAAGGTCTGGAGCTCTGACCAGTGTGCCAGGGTTGTAGCACATGCACGGCCGCCTGCGCCAGGGGCTGCTCCAGCACAACTTCCTCCAGCTCTGTTCCCCTGTAGGGCAAAAGTGCCAGTGTAGGGGGGCATGTGTGAGGAGGGGCAGTGTACACTTATAATGGGTGGAATGAGTTTGGACCCAACCATCAGAGTTCTGCTCCAGCGCCTTGGGACCCAGAAGGCCCAGCAGGGTCGGGAAAGCCAGTGAGCACAGAAACTGCTGTTCACACTTGGCTCTGGTATAGCCTCTTTCTCCCCTTCCCACCAAGCTGCCAGCACACCCTGGGAAAGGGATAACCCTGCCAACATCAGCTCCAGCTCTGCCCCAGATACTCTGGGCACACAGACTGCACAGGGACCCATCCACACATGGACACCCCTGCAAGATGAAGACAGATAATTTTCACCTAATTTCATAAGGATGCTTCCCTGATGGCTCAGCTAGTAAAGAATCTGCCTGCAATGTGGGAGACCTGGATTGATCCCTGGGTTGGGAATATCCGCAGCAACCCACTCCAGTATTCTCACCTGGAGAATTCCATGGACTATATAGCCCATGGTGTTACAAAGAGTCAGACACAACTGAGCAACTTTCACTTCATAGGGAGAGAGGAAGTTAAGCAAAACGAGAAGAGAGAGGAAATTGTGTCAGATGAAATAATAAGAATAAACACCTGAAAAAAATCAGCTATGAGATACATACTGATAGTTTACCAATATAGTTTACTAGAATTTAGAAATATAAAAAGAATGCTACCTTAATTAAGGAATAGAACATACTAACATTCAAGAATACACAGAAGAACTGTACAAAAAAGATCTTCACGACCCAGATAATCACAATGGTGTGATCACTCATCTAGAGCCAGACATCCTGGAATGTGAAGTCAAGTGGGCTTTAGAAAGCATCACTATGAACAAAGCTAGTGGAGGTGATGGAATGCCAGTGGAGCTATTTCAAATCCTGAAAGATGATGCTGTGAAAGTGCTGCACTCAATTTGCCAGCAAATTTGGAAAACTCAGCAGTGGCCACAGGACTGGAAAAGGTCAGTTTTCATTCCAATCACAAAGAAAGGCAATGCCAAAGAATGCTCAAACTACTGCACAATTGCATTCATCTCACATGCTAGTAAAGTAATGCTCAAAATTCTCCAAGGTAGGCTTCAGCAATACGTGAACCGTGAACTTGCAGATGTTCAAGCTGGTTTTAGAAAAAGCAGAGGAACCAGAGATCAAATTGCCAACATCCTCTGGATCATGGAAAAAGCAAGAGAGTTCCAGAAAAACATCTATTTCTGCTCTCTTGACTATGCCAAAGCCTTCGACTGTGTGGATCACAATAACCTGTGGAAAATTCTGAAAGAGATGGGAATACCAGACCACCTGACCTGCCTCTTGAGAAATCTGTATGCAGGTGAGGAAGCAACAGTTAGAACTGGACATGGAACAACAGACTGGTTCCAAATAGGAAAAGGAGTACGTCAAGGCTATATATTGTCACCCTGCTTATTTAACTTATATGCAGAATACATCATGAGAAACGCTGGGCTGGAAGAAACACAAGCTGGATCAAGATTGTGGGAGAAATATCAATAACCTCAGATATGCAGATGACACCACCCTCATGGCAGAAAGTGAAGAGGAGCTAAAAAGACTCTTGATGAAAGTGAAAGAGGAGAGTGAAAAAGTTGGCTTAAAGTTCAACATTCAGAAAACGAAGATCATGGCATCCGGTCCCATCACTGCATGAGAAATAGATGGGGAATCAGTGTCAGGTTTTATTTTGGGGGGCTCCAAAATCACTGCAGATGGTGATAGCAGCCATGAAATTAAAAGACGCTTACTCCTTGGAAGAAAAGTTATGACCAACCTAGATAGCATATTCAAAAGCAGAGACATTACTTTGCCGACTAAGGTCCATCTAGTCAAGGCTATGGTTTTTCCTGTGGTCATGTATGGATGTGAGAGTTGGACTGTGAAGAAGGCTGAGCACCAAAGAATTGATGCTTTTGAACTGTGGTGTTGGAGAAGACTCTTGAGAGTCCCTTGGACTGCAAGGAGATCCAACCAGTCCATTCTGAAGGAGATCAACCCTGGAATTTCTTTGGAAGGAATGATGCTAAAGCTGAAACTCCAGTACTTTGGCTACCTCATGCAAAGAGTTGACTCATTGGAAAAGATTGTGATGCTGGGAGGGATTGGGAGCAGGAGGAGAAGGGGACGACAGAGGATGAGATGGCTGGATGGCTTCACCGACTTGATGGACGAGAATCTGAGTGAACTCCGGGAGTTGGTGATGGACAGGGAGGCCTGGTGTGCTGCGATTCATGGGGTCGTAAGGAGTCTGACACGACTTAGCAACTGAACTGAACTGAACATTCACAGTGTATGGATTCCAGAAGCAGAAGAGAGGGTGAAAGGGGCAGAAAATGTATCTGATGAAATTATGGCTAAAATATTCTGAACCTGGGACTTCCCTGGTGGTCCAGTGCTTCCACTGCAGGGGGCACAGGTTTTGAATCTGGCCAGGGAACTATTTACCAAAGGTGATTAAAATCATGAGATGGGGTATGTTCCTGGATTACCTGGATCACTCTGGTGTAATCAGAGTCCTTATACATGGGACTTGGGAGGGTTGTAGTCCCAGAGAAGGTGGGAAGATAGGAGCATTAGATAAGAGAATCCAAGACACTATGCACTGTCTCTGAAGATGGCCAAAGAGTCTCCAAGACAAAAAAAATGAAGCATTTTCTTGTACAGTGACATAGTCGCATATGACTCTGCACCCCATGGACTACAGCACACAAAGACTCCCTGTCCTTCACTATCTCCCAGGGTTTGCTCAAACTCATGTCCATTGAGTCATTGATGCCATCACACCAGCTCATCCTCTGTCATGCTCCTCTCCTCCTGCCTTCAGTCTTCCCCAGCATCAGGATCTTTTCCCAGTGAGTCAGCTCTTTGCATCAGGAGGCAAAATCTTGGAGCTTCCGCATCAGTCCTTCCAATGAATAATCAGGGTTGTTTTCTTTTAGGATTGACTGGTTTGTTCTCCTTGCTGTTGAAGGGACTGAGTCTTCTCCAGAACCACAGTTCAAAAGCATCAATTCTGTGGCCCTCAGTCTTCTTTATGGTTCCACTCTCACATTCATACATGACTACTGTAAAAAACATAACTTTGACTATATGGACCTTGGTGGGAAAAGTGATGTCTCTGTTTTAATACATTGTAATACAATTTTAATACATTGTTTAGGTTTGTCATAGATTTTTTTTTTTTCAAGGAACAAGTGTCTTAATTTCCTAGCTGCAGTCATGGTTCACAGTGACTTTTGAGCCCAGGAAAATAAAGTCTGTCACTGTTTCCATTTTTCCCCCATCTATTTGCCATAAAGTGATGGGACTGGATAGGCTTCCTGGTGGCACTAGTGGTAAAGAACCTGCCTGCCAATGCAGGAGACATAAGTGGCATGGGCTCTACACCTGGATCAGGAAGATTCCCTGAAGGAAGGCACGGCAATCCACTCCAGTATCCTTGCTCGGAGAATCCCAAGGACAATGGAGCCTGGCTGGCTACAGTCCATAGGGTTGCAAGAGTCAGACATGACTGAAGTGACTTAGCATGCACTCATGCATGATGTGACTGATTGCAATGATCTTATTTTCTTGAATGTTGAAATTTAAGCCAGGCTTTTCACTGTCCTCTGCCACCTTCATCAGGAGGCTCTTAATTCCTCTTTGCTTTCTCCCAGAAAGGTGGAGTCATCTGCATAACTGAGATTATTGATATTTCTCCCAGCAATCTTGATTCCAGTTTGTGATTCATCCAACCCTGTACTTAGCTTGATGTACTCCACATATAAGTCGAATATGCAGGGTGATGATAAACAGCCTTGACACACTCCTTTTCCAATCGAACCAGTTCATTGTTCCATGTCTGGTTCTAACTGTTGCTTCCTGACCTGAATACAGGTTTCTCAGGAGGCAGGTAAGGTTTTCTGTTATTCTCATCTCTTTAAGAATTTTCCACAGTATGTTGTGATCCACACAAAGACTTTTGAGTAGTCATGGAAGCAGAAGTAGATGTTTTTATGAAATTCCCTTGCTTTTTCTATGACCCAAGAGATATTGGCAATTTGATCATTGCTTCCTCCACATCTTCTATATCCAGCTTGAAAAAATTATTGGTTCACATACTGCTAAAGTCTAGCTTAAAGGATTTGAGCATTACATTGCTAGCATTTGAAATGAGTGAAATTTTCAGTAATATGAACATACTTTGGTATTGCCCTTTTTTGTGACTGGAATAAAAACTGACTTTTTCCAGTCTTGTGGCCACTGCTTTGCTTTCCAAATTTGCTGGCATATTAAGTGCAGCACTTTAACAGCATCATCTTTTAGGATTTGAAATAGCTCAGCTGGAATTCCATCATGTCCACTAACTTTGTTCATAGTGATGCTTCCTAAGGCTGACTAGACTTCACACTCCAGGATTCTGGCTAGAGCTAAGTGACCATACTATTGTGGTTATCCGTGTCATAAAGACCTTTTTTGTACAGTTCTTTGGTGTATTCTTGCACCTCTTTTTAATCTCCTCTGCTTTTATTAGGTCCTTACCACTTTTTTCCTTTATTCTCCTCATCTTTACATGAAAAATGTCCTTGGTATCTCTAATTTTCTTGAAGAAACATTTAATCTTTCCCATTCTATTGTTTTAGTCTATTTCTTTGCATTGTTCACTTAAGAAGTCTTTCTTATAACTCCTCGCTATTCCTTGGAACTCTTCACTCAGTTGCGTATACCTTTCCCTTACTCCTTTGCCTTTCCCTTCTCCTCTTTCTTCAGCTATTTTCAAGGTCTCCTCAGACAGCCATTTTGCCTTCTTGCATTCCTTCTTCTTGGGGATAGTTTGGTCACCACCTCCTGTACAGTGTTACAAGCCTCATCTATAGGGTTCAGGCACTCTATCAATTTAATCCCTTGAATCTATGAAACACTTCCATTATATCATCCATAAGGGATTTTATTTAGGTCACATGTGAATGGTCTAGTGACTTTCCTACTACAGGGAAAGAATACAGACCCACGAATCAGCAAAAATTGGATAAAAGATTTATTGAGCATGACCCTGCCTACCAGAGTAAGACTCAGTTTTCCCCACAGGCAGTCCCTCCCATCAGGAAGCTTGCAAAGCCTCTTATCTTCATCCATCACATGGCAGAGAGGGAGCAAGAATTTCAGTCCTATGGCCCTCAGAATGAAAACCACAATCACAGAAAATTAACCAAAATGATCACATGGGATCACAGTCTTCTGTAATTAATGAAACTATGAGTCATGTCATACAGGGCCACCCAAGATGGGCAAGTCATTGTGGAGAGTTTTGACAAAATGTGGTTCACTAGAGAAGGCAATGGAAAACCACTTTAGCATTCTTGCTGTGAGAACACCATGAACAGAATGAAAAGGCCAAAAAGATATGACACTGAAAGATGAACTCCCCAGGTCAGTAGGTGCCCAATGTGCTACTAGGGAAGAGGGAGAAATAGCACCAGAAAAAATGAAGAGGCTGTGCCAAAGCAGAATTACTGCCCAGTTGTAGAGGTATCTGTTGGTGAAAGTAAAGTCTGATGCTGTAAAGAATAATATTGCATAGGAACCTGGAGCATTAGGTCTCTAATCCAGAGAAACTGGATGTGGACAAACAGGAGATTGCAAGAGGAAACACGAACATTTTAGGAATCAGTGAACTAAAATGGACAGAAATGGGCAAATTTAATTCAGATGACCATTATATCTACTACTGTTGGCAAGAATCCCTTAGAATAAAAGAAGAAGCCCTCATAGTCAATTAAAGATTCCAAAATGCAGTACTTGGGTACAATCTCAAAAATGACAGAATGATCTTGGTTCACTTTCAAGGGAAATCATTCAACATCACATCAATCGAATTCTATGCCCCAACCACAAATGCTGAAGAAGCTAAAGTTGAAAGGTTCTGTGAAGACCAACAAGACCTTCTAGAACTAACACCCAAAAAAGATGTCCTTTTCATCATAGGGAGCTGGAATCCAAAAGTAGGAAGTCAAGAGATATCTGGAGTAACAGGCAAGTTTGGCCTTGGAGTACAAACAATGCAGGGCAAAGGCTAACAGAGTTTTATCAAGAGAACACTCTAGTCATAGCATACAACCTCTTCTAAGAACACAAGACCTGTACTCTAGGAACTGGAAAAGGCAATAAAATAGATTTCTCCCTACAACTTCCAGAAAAGAATGCAGGCCTGCTGGCCTCTGATTTCAGCCTATTGATTTTGAATTTCTAACCTCCACAATGTAAAATAACAAATTGGTGTGTCAATCCACAAAATTTTTGGTCATTTGTTGGAGCAGCAGAATTAACTAATACAGATGTGGTTCAAGTCAACCCACCTCTGTCTGCTGCATCCTAGGTTTTCCTATCTGCTGGATTGTTCCTCTGACCACAGAGCCAGGTGGTCATCTCCCCCAACTGGGAGCCTTGTCCAGTTTCTTCAGCAGTTGCCCAATACCATGGTCCCCATTACAGCAAAGTCTTTGAAAACTGTGCATACTCTGTCTATCGTTGGTCTCTTTCCACCATTTCTTGAGCCCACTCTACTCGGAGTTTGCCTTCAGCACTCTATCAAAGTTTCCATTGACTTTGCCAAGGTTAACTGTGAAATCCAATGGTCAGTTTTCACCCTTTTCTTACTTGTCCCCTTTGAAGCATTAGACTCTTTTCTCCTCCAATCATTTACTTCATGTGCTGTCTAAGAACCGTCCCTCCCATCTCACTAGCCTCTCCTTCTCAGCCTCTTTTACTGGTTCTTCCACTTTAGAAACAAAGAAAAAAAAAACTTCCTAATGCTGGATCCTCGTGAAGCTTGACTTCCCTGTCTACACTCACTGTATAATATAATATCTCTGATTTTCTACTTTCATGGCTTTAGGTAGCAACTAAATTTGACAAATCATGAATATAAATATTTTATCTAAACCTTTTCTCTAGTAGACTTCTATGTCCAACTGTATTCATATACCTTCACTTTTAAGTACCTAAAGGCACCTCAAATATACATGCCTAAAATTTAACTCCTAATCTCCCCACAAAAATGTGCTCCCCTCATTGTCTGCATCTGAGAAAATGGCATTTCCATCTCCTGTCCCTTAACTACAAACACCTGGAATCAACTTTTATTCCCTTCGACTTTCACCGTATGTCCAATATGTTAGAAAGTCTAGCAGATGCTGCCCTAAAAATATATCCTTCTTCTAACAACTCTGATCACTTTTACTGTTCATTCTGTGGTCCAAACCAACATCACATCTCATCTAAATTCCTGTTGAGTCCTAAAAGAGGGCTCTTTTCCCTCTTTTTCTTCTCAACATAACAACCAAAGTGACTTAAAAAAAAAAAAAAAAAGCATGTCAGCTCATGTCTATTGTGCTCAAAACCCAAAATATCATTCTCCGTTTCTCACAGAGTAAAGTCCTTTAAAAGCCTATGTGACAAGGACCCCCTGCCCCACCGGCTCTCTGACTTGTCTTCAGCCCGTCTCCCCTCCTCACTAAACTCCACCCACATCAGCCAACTTGCTGGCCCTTAAATGTTACATGAACTCTCTTCTTTCCTGGACTTATCATTTACTGTTCCAGAGAAATGCATGGAGCACTATCACCATGTTGCAAAACTGTTTCTTGCACAAATGAAAAGTTGTGTGGGATGAAGGGTAGTTGGTGTCCCTGCCTAAGAGATGTGCAAAAATAGGAGAGACTGTGTAGAATTATCTCCAACAGGAATTTACCCATTTTAATAGCTTAATAATCCTAATTTTGTTCACAGCCTCAGCCTCCACTAGAGTATTGACTCATTTTAATTTATATTTATTGATAAAACAATTTCTAGGCAAACAAATAAGAAATTAAATAAATGAATAAGATTTTCTGCTTTACAGTAAGCTAATATAATGCTGGATTTTTAAAATCATATTCTTAATATACCAAGGTAATTATGCTCAGTTAAAAAATAAGTATACAACTTGTTTTGTAAATAAACATGCACACACATTTGTATAGGAAAGTGCACCAAAGTATTATTAAAACGGTTAGTCACAGCTTATTTTTATTTTCAATCCTTTGCCTCTATTTCCTAACTTTCTGTAAATTGTATGTTTATTTTAATTATCAGAAAAAAAGTATTCTTACTTTGAAGTCTTTATTGTTTCAAAACATGTTAAATGTTTTAAAATGAAAAGCAAGCTTTCCATATTTCAGAAACTTCATTTAAGCACCTCCATCAAGTATGAAGTGGGCTAAACTCTAAATTTACAAACACGTTCCTCCTTCTCCCCTGATAAGCACACAACAGGAGTCTGCTCCATGTGCCCATGGCACCTGCACATCCAATACCAACATTTATATGTAATATTCATTCCACAGTGACAGGTAGTTTGGCTCAGGTTACAATTAATAAGAGGACACATTCACAGGACTAAGTACAGAGGTCATTTCAGACACAGATGGAACTTCTGTCCCTAGATGATGAGAAAGGTCACAGTGAACAAATTAGCTGCTCTTTTTCACACATCCATGGATAAGCAGATACTGAGAACCCAAAAAAAGTACAGGGTGTCTCCATTAAGGAATTTCTCATCTGTTGAAGAGATACCATGTACACCTCAATAATCATACAGCTCAAAGTGGGATCATTATTTTCTTACTTTATAAAGTATTAAAACACTGGTTATTCAGCAATTAATTTTAGAGCTGTTTTCCTTTTTTCCATGTTTGTACTTTTCATTCTAATGTGTCCTTTTCAATTCAATTCATTATAAAGTGCACTTTTTGTGGTTCCATGTTCCAGAAGCTTTGCTATTGAGTTGAGCCCACAAAGATATGTAAGTCTAGGAATTCACAGCCTAATGAAGGAGAACATAGAATTAAAAAGCCTTTGAAAACTTAAAAGCCATTGAGTACAGAAGAGGAACTTTCCACATTTTTTCCATGTATCATATCTTTTCTTAGAATCAAGATACAGCTTTGCAACAATTGGGAGAGTTTTGAGATTTTCCACTGAAACTATATCTTCAGTATTACAAAAACTAAAAAAACTAACCTAAAAAACTAAATCTTTGTTTTACAAATAATTTGTATTCTTTCTCTCTAAACTCCCTTCTAAATTTCTATTTTGTCTCTTCAATCCTGATCTTCGTCAGTAATTAGGCAGCTGGAGTCACATGTTAGTGACTAAGTCAGAGTCCAGGTGATAGGGGCTTCCAAAGGGATGTATTCTTGATTGACAGAAGCTACAGTGGGATGAGTGCTGACTCAAGAAACCAGACACCCAGCCGATCTTACCTGGGCATGTCCTGCTAACAACACAGAAGTCACTCACTGGAGGGTCAGTTAAGTTAATGACCTACTTGTAATTCAGTTTTGTGAAATTATAAGGATGAGGAAATGGGAGTTGGAATAGGGAAAAAAGACCAAAGAAAAGATCAATTGGAAATAAATGGGTAATGTCTTGGAGAAGAAATGCCCATTAGGGAGAAAACACACCAGACACTTCGGGAAAGGGGTGGAAGTAGGTCCCCTGTGACTTCTGAGCACTGGTGCACATTGGCCTGCCTGGATCCCCTCCAGAAAAACATTAACATGACATTTTACAACTGTACGTGGGCAAACATCAACGCGGGCTTCCCAGGTTGTTTAGTGGTAAAGGATCACACTGGCCCTGGGGTGGGAAGATCCCTTGGAGATGGAAATGCTTGGGAAATCCCATGGACAGAAGAGCCTGGCAGGCTACAGTCCTACCTCTTTGGGGGTTGCAAAAGAGTCAGACTTCACAACTGAACAACAACAAAACATGAATGTAATGCACGATGGATTCATTATTATACAGTTATTATTAACATAATCATTTTCCACAATGCAAAAAGAATTAAAGATAAAACATCTTCACAGGTACCTGAAGGAATAGTGGGCTACAGGCACCGTGCCCTTTGTGTTTTCTGGGTCCCTCCACCCTAAGAGCAGGTGCAGCAAGCCCAAGGATTAAGGGCACAAAGTAGTGAATTCACCACAATGTCCACTCTGGCCATCCTGGACAATGGCCACTCTTTTCTGGGCTTTCCTGGGACCCAGTCACATTTCTGTTGGTCAGAGATCGAGCCCTGGAGGAAGAGATCGAGACCAGAGATCGAGCCCCTGGTCTGAGGTCTACAAGAAGCCCCTGGTTTACTCCTACACTGGAAATCAGGACTGTCTTCCCAGAATTAAGCTTGTGAAAAGCATAACTCCCCTGTTGACCTTCCTTCTACAGAAAACAGTGTACATGAGAAATATCTGCAAGTCACTTACAATAGTATCTCATCATATCATATTTCTATTGAGGCCATCGATTGTTTTCATGTCTTCTGGAGTCACCTCAAAGTGAAACACCTGGAATGAAGGAAGAATCACATTAACCTCTCCCCCAAGAAGCTGGCCTCCCCCTGGGGACTGGAGGATTTTCCAGCTGGATGGAGATAAGAGGAGGGGACAGGGAAGCTGTGTCTGTCCTCAGCTTCCAGGTGAACAAGCCTGGGACCCTCTGCTGAGTTCTCACTTCTCCTTCCCACACCTTCTCCTTCTCTGTCCACCTCACAAACTTTACAGTGCATCAGTCCCTTATCTTTCTAAGTGAATCACGTGTGACAAAAAACAAACTAAAATCTTCTTTTTCCAAACACATTGCCTTTGGACACTGCTGACTCCATACTGAACCTGTGCTGACATTAGACTGATTATCTCTCCCCAACACACTCTAAGGGTGACAGCATTCAGCTGAAGCAGTGTGGGAAGGAAGCTCCCCCATGAAAACCTGTTCAGGAATCTGATATCAAACTACTCATTATCTATGATTGAAACTAACTAAAAATTTATGTAAATGCATTTGTGCAGAAAGTAATCAAATTGTTAAAACATTAAAGAACAATTTAATAATTAAAAATTCACATCATAATCATGAAATTGCAAGCTCAATTTTGTAAAGAAATTCTTTTTCTCCAAAGTGATCTAGTGTTTCATTGCAACATGAACCAAAGACCTGAGCATGTATTATTTCCTGGAAGTTGGTAAACTGATATTAAATTTTAAATAAAAGAGAGCTAATCAAAAGCAGTCAGGACATTCTTAAAAAATAAAAAATTACCATTCTGAAAAGCAAGACTGATTTTTGACTTTAAGAACACAGTGTAGAAAACTGAATATTTAAATAGAAGAGAGACACCAAAAATGTATTTATGAAAACTTGATATGTGACTGAGCTGACAATGAAAATCTGTGAGGAAATATGGAACCTTAGATTTACATTTAAATATACATAAATACGTATGTATCCATTTTCATATTATCTTAGATAATCAGTTCCAGCTAGATTACAGAACCAAATTTAAATGGAAACATGGAAACAACTGATCAGGGGACAATTTCCCTTCCCCTTGATGTGGCCTGACCTGTAACCTGCATTGAATAGTGATATTTCCCAGAAGTGGTAAGCCAGATCTGATCCCAGACAGGAAGAGGACTTTTTCCCTAATCACTAACTTGGGGTCATAGCCCTGTGCTGAAATGAAGACCAGGTTAGTTGGTACAGTCAAGCCAAATATTCATGAAAAACTATACAGAGAAACATGAAGGCCCATCTGACAAGAGCCATATCCACCTACTAAAGCAGAACTGCCAAGCTGCTCTGAGCCGAACTTTAAATTCATAAAAGAACCCAGCCAAGAGGACAACAGCTTAGCTGAGTGAAGGCTGACTGTCAAACCACAGAAGCAAGAGACACATAAATGATCTCTGAATTAAATCCTGAAACTGAGGAGTTTCCTGTACAGCTATGGCTAAAGGTACAATAATGGTCTCCTACATCGAAAACAAAATACAACCTAGCAAAAATGGACAAACTATTGAAGAACTTTCACAAAGACAGAAACTCAAGAAGATTAAATATATGAAAATGAAACCTTAATAGAATTCAGTGAAATGCAAACTAAAAACACAATGGTTTGGAGGTTAAAGATCACTGCCATAATTTTTCTGCCCTCATATTCACATGTTGATGGTGTTAGAAATGAAATTTTTGAGAGGCGATTAGGTAATCATGGTGGAGCCCTCATGAATGAGATTTAAACAATATCATATTCATAGAAGATATTTGGGAGAGCTCTATTGCCCCCTCCACCATGTTAAGATACAAAAAGAAGCCTGTGACTGGCAGCAGCACCCTCACCTGACCACATGAGCACGCTGAACTCAAATCTCCAGCTTGAATTGTGAGAAACAAATTTAAATTTTTTCTCAGGTGCTCAATATGTGGTGTTTTGTTAGAGTGGTTCAAACATTCTTAAAAAAAATCAAATAATTCAATTGCATCAATTGAGAACAAAGAAAACAAAACATCATTTGCATGAAGTGACAGAATACATTGCAAATGTAATGCTCAAACTAAAACCTCCGTTATCTGTCCAACTGTGACCCTCTCCAGACATGATGCCTCTCTTGTTGCCACAGCAGGAGGAGAAAACCACCAGGAATACACACAACGCATTCACGCTCAAGGAAAGAACAGGTAACTCGTCTTGGTCCAAAGACAGTCTGAGAGTCAGAAAAAGAATGACCTCGTGAAGGATATTCCTTGGGAACCCTCTCCCCACAGTCCCACTCATCACCTGTATATTCTCCTTGATCCACTTCTTATTGTTACCTTTGGCCAATACCACAATCCTATGCTGTATCTGCTAGTGAAGAGCAACCAGAGCTGGGGTTTTCTTATGCTTTGGGGCAATGGCAGAGAGAACTGGGTCCTCCAAGAGAACGGGGTGGTTCAGGTTCACCCTGGAAGGAAATTCAGAAATGCTGAGGAGCTGAGACTAGGTACTCAGTTTGTGAGTAGGTTTCCCAAACAGACCAAGAGGTTCACTCTAGACCACTGCTTCTCAAAGTGTGGTTCATGGACCAGCATCATCAGTATCACCTGGGATCTTGTTAGAAATACAAATTCCATGGCAGAGCTGAAGACAAACTGAATTAGAACCTCAACTGTGTCACTTCCCATTCTGTGTTTACAGAGCTCTACAGGTAATTCGGAGCCATTATTGAGTTGAGACCACGACTGCCAAACTCATGTATTTGTCCCTTAATTTTAAGCGGATGTTGTTTCTTCTACAATCAAGGGCATGAAAAGAGAAACTGAAGGAAAAGACCAAAAATAGTTTGTAAATTTCACTTTTTCTAAGGTATTGATAAAAATTGAGAGGCCTCAAAATAAGAGACATTTATTTCATCATTATTCTACTATAGATGCTTACAAAAATGGTTCAAGTTGAATTTCTTTTCTATCTTGATAGACCTAGGAGTTATATATTATTATCTCAACTTTAGACATAAGGTAAGTGAGTCTAGAAACACATATTTCCTTTTAAGATGCTTTGTGAATTTATTTTTTTAATTAATTTATTTTATTCTATTTTTTAATATAAATTTATTTATTTTAATTGGTGGCTAATTACTTTACAATATTGCATTGGTTTTGCCATACATCAACATGAATCCACCACGGGTGTACACGTGTTCCCCATCCTGAAACCCCCTCCCACCTCCTTCCCCATACCATCCCTCTAGGTCATCCCAGTGCACCAGCCCTGAGCATCCTGTATCATGCATTGAGCCTGGACTGGTAATTCATTTCACATATGTTATTATACATGTTTCAATGCGATTCTCCCAAACCATCCCACCCTTGCCCTCTCCCACAGAGTCCAAAAGACTGTTCTATACATCTGTGTCTCTTTTGCTGTCTCTCATACAGGGTTATCATTACCATCTTTCTAAATTCCATATATATGAATTAGTATACTGTATTGGTGTTTTTCTTTCTGGCTTACTTCACTCTGTATAATAGGCTCCAGGTTCATCCACCTCATTAGAACAGATTCAAATATATTCTTTTTAATGGCTAATACTCCATTGCATATATGTACCACAGCTTTCTTATCCATTCGTCTGCTGATGGATATCTAGGTTGCTTCCATGTCCTGGCTATTATAAACAGTGCTGTGATGAAAACTGGGGTACACGTGTCTCTTTCAATTCTGGTTTCCTCAGTGTGTATGCCCAGCAGTGGGATTGCTGGGTCATACGGCAGTTCTATTTCCAGTTTTTTAAGGAATCTCCACACTGTTCTCCATAGTGGCTGTACTAGTTTGCATTCCCACCAACAGTGTAAGAGGGTTCCCTTTTCTACACACCCTCTCCAGCATTTATTGCTTGTAGACTTTTGGATCACAGCCAATCTGACTGATGTGAAATGGTACCTCATTGTGGTTTTTTGATTTGCATTTCTCTGATAATGAGTGATGTTGAGCATCTTTTCTTGTGTTTGTTAGCTATCTGTATGTCTTCTTTGGAGAAAAGTCTGTTTAGTTCTTTGGCCCATTTTTTGATTGGGTTGTTTATTTTTCTGGAATTGACCTGCAAGAGTTGCTTGTAAATTTTTGAGATTAATTCTTTGTCAGTTGTTCCATTTGCTATTATTTTCTCCCATTCTAAAGGTTGTCTTTTCACCTTGCTTATAGTTTCCTTTGTTGTGCAGAAGATTTTAAGTTTAATTAGGTCCCTTTTTTTTTTTTTTTTTTGCTTTTATTTCCAATATTCTGGGAGGTGGGTCATAGAGGATCCTGCTGTGATTTATGTCAGAGAGTGTTTTGCCTATATTCTCCTCTAGGAGTTTTATAGTTTCTGGTCTTACATTTGAATCATTAATCCATTTTTAGTTTATTTTTGTGTATGGTGTTAGAAAGTGTTCTAGTTTCATTCTTTTACAAGTAGTTGACCAGTTTTCCCAGCACCACTTGTTAAAGAGATTGTCTTTTCTCCATTGTATATTCTTGCCTCCTTTAAAGATAAGGTGTCCATAGGTGTGTGGATTTCTCTCTGGGCTTTCTATTGTGTTCCATTGATCTATATTTCTGTCTTTGTGCCAGTACCATACTGTCTTGATGACTGTGGCTTTGTAGTAGAGCCTGAAGTCAGGCAGGTTGATTCTTCCAGTTTCACTCTTTCTCAAGATGGCTTGGGCTATTCGAGGTTTTTGTATTTCCACACAAATTGTGAAATTTTTTGTTCTAGTTCTGTGAAAAATACCGTTGGTAGCTTGATAGGGATTGTGTTGAATCTATAAATTGCTTTGGGTAGTATACTCATTCTCACTATATTGATTCTTCTGATCCATAAACACGGTATATTTCTCCATCTATTAGTGTCCTCTTTGATTTCTTTCACCAGTGTTTTATAGTTTTATATATGTAGATCTTTTGTTTCTTTAGGTAGATATATTCCTAAGTATTTTATTCTTTTCATTGCAATGGTGAATGGAATTGTTTCCTTAATTTCTCTTTCTATTTTCTCATTATTCAGTTCAGTTCAGTTCAGTTCAGTCACTCAGTCGTGTCTGACCCTTTGCGACCCCATGAATCGCAGCACGCCAGGCCTCCCTGTCCATCACCAACTCCCAGAGTTCACTCAGACTCACATCCATCGAGTCAGTGATGCCATCCAGAAATCTCATCCTCTATTGTCCCCTTCTCCTCCTGCCCCCAATCCCTCCCAGCATCACAGTCGTTTCCAATGGGTCAACTCTTCGCATGAGGTGGCCAAAATACTGGAGTTTCAGCTTCAGCATCATTCCCTTCAAAGAAATCCCAGGGCTGATCTCCTTCAGAATGGACTGGTTGGATCTCCTTGCAGTCCAAGGGACTCTCAAGAGTCTTCTCCAACACCACAGTTCAAAAGCATCAATTCTTCGGTGCTCAGCTTTCTTCACAGTCCAACTCTCACATCCATACATGACCACTGGAAAAACCATAGCCTTGACTAGTCGGAACTTTATTGGCAAAGTAATGTCTCTGCTTTTCAATATGCTATCTAGTTTGGTCACAACTTTTCTTCCAAGAAGTAAGCGTCTTTTAATTTCATGGCTGCAATCACCATCTGCTGTGATTTTGGAGCCCCAAAAAATATATTCTCATTATTAGTGTATAGGTAAAGTACAACTTTCCAAAACTGAACCAGGAAGAAATAGAAAGTCTTAACAGACTCATCACAAGCACGGAAATTGAAACTGTAATCAGAAATATTCCAGTAAACAAAAGCCCAGCACCAGACGGCTTCACAGCTGAATTCTACCAAAAATTTAGAGAAGAGCTAACACCTATCTTACTCAAACTCTTACAGAAAATTGCAGAGGAAGGTAAACTTCCAAACTCATTCTATGAGGCCACCATCACCCTAATACCAGAACCTGACAAAGATGCCACACAAAAAAAGAAAACTACAGGTCAATATCACTGATGAACATAGATGCAAAAATCCTTAACAAAATTCTAGCAATCAGAATCCAACAACACATTAAAAAGATCATACATCATGACCAACTGGGCTTTATCCCAGGGATGCAAGGATTCTTCAATATCTGCAAATCAATCAATGTAATTCACCACATTAACAAATTGAAAAATAAAAGCCATATGATTATCTCAATAGATGCAGAGAAAGCCATTTACAAAATTCAACATCCATTTTTGATTAAAAAAAAAAAAACTCTCCAGAAAGCAGGAATAGAAGGCGCATACCTCAACATAATAAAAGCTATATATGGCAAACCCACAGCAAACATTATCGTCAATGGTGAAAAATTGAAAGCATTTCCCCTAAAATCAGGATCAAGACAAGGGTGCCCACTTTCACCACTACTATTCAACGTAGTTTTGGAAGTTTTGGTCACAGAAATCAGAGCAGAAAAAGAAATAAAAGGAATCCAGATTGGAAAAGAAGAAGTAAAACTCTCACTGTTTGCAGATGACATGATCCTCTACACAGAAAACACTAAAGACTCCACCAGAAAATTACTAGAGCTAATCAATGAATATAGTAAAGTTGCAGGATATAAAATCAACACAAAGAAATGAAACACATATTTTTTAAAATGTGTTCATTAGTTAATAGGTAAATCATGACATAAGCTTGTGTCTCTGGTCTCAACTGGGAGATCATATATAGATTTTAATGCAGACAATTGTTATTCATGAGTCGACAAGCTAATACAATCTAGAAAAATTGGCTCGGTGATGGGAAGATAAAAGAGAATTCATTCCATTACTCTGCTCTCTTCCCTTTGCCTATGAGAGTTATCTGAGTATTGTATGATTTAAACTATCTCATCAAAAATTGAATTTTACATAAATTCCCTGTTTTTTTTCATTATAGTTCTGTACCATCCTTTTACTCTTTGGGATCCCAGAGCACTATAGACAGCAAGAACAATATCATGTGACTTGCAGAAATCCAACAGTTTCCTCTGATTGAGATAAGGGTGATGTTCCACCTTTAGAAAACCAATAGAGAAGAGTGTCAGATACTATGGAAACATAATACTAATATGACAGAGGGAGACAAAAAGTTTAAAAAATGATAAAGGAAAAACTATAACATTAAATGTAACCTGGAAATATTAACATCAACAGAGAAACAAAGAAAAGTGGGTTTATACAGTTAATTTATGATGGACATAGATGGGAGAACCAGTCCAAGACTGACTAATCAAAAGATGGACTGTACATTTGAGTAGACATTCATGAATAAATATTTCATAGACTGTTAGCATCACCATGAGACTTTAACTTCACCCTCTAACCTGGATGATTTTCGTAATGTCCAGTACAATTTTCTGAACTGTGTTCCCTGCTAACGACTTATAAATGCTGTGACACCAAGATTTAGGATTCAGCCATCAGAACCTCACACAAACCCTTAATACCCATCACAACTGATTTAACTCTTTATTAATTTACCTCTGATTCTGTGTTTTCATGGTTTTCCTTCCTATACAAAGCTTGCTCCAGGACGCTTTCAACCTCCGAACTGGTCATGCTATCATCTCAGGGAAATGCTTCCTTCCTCTACTTCTGGATTCTATTCACGATTTACCAGAAAGCCCTCTGCACTTTTTCCATCCAAATTTATCAGACAGAGATACCATTATGGGTTCTATTCACACCATCCAGACAGGTCCCTACTCTCTAGAACCTTCTGTCCACAAATGTAGGATGAACAGGAGGGGAGGACAGACAGACATCAGGCTCCAGGGCAAGAAGGAGGTTCTGAAGAGCAGGAGGGAGATGAGCCGAGCTGCTCACCTGGTTGCAGACAGGCTTGTACTTGAGCCCTGGCTTGTTCAGGATCTTCCCCAGTTACTTGTGGTTGAAGTTGGACACCCCTATGGACTCGGTCAGCCCTGCGTCCTTACACTTCTCCAGTGCCTGGGAGGGAGGGGTGGTGAACAGTCACTTGGAATGGGCAATAGAACAAGAATAAAAGCTGAAAAAAAATCTGTAAAAACTGTCATCCATCAAGAATTAACATTGATTATCAAGAAGAAAACAGGGGAAGAAGACATTATACAAAAATAATTATCGTCTCCTCTTTGAACCCCGGAGAAGACATATCACATGGAAGGAAAGAGATGCCTGTCTGCACTGTCCCATACATCTCCTCCTTTCCTCTCTGGAACATTTCAGCAGTGGTTTCCTCCCGACAACCCAGCAACACAGCCCTTAGACTTTATGAACTGCTGGGTCTGATGGTCCACAGCCCATTCTCACAAGTGGAAGAAATGAAAGAGGTTCCCACTGTCCCGGCTCCTCCTCTGGTCTCTCTCCTTCCCATACTCACCTCCCATGTGTGACAGAAATCCACTGAGTCAAATACTAGTTTTCCATTTTCATCTGTTGGCAAAATGTCCTCCCCTAGCTGGAATGGAAGCAGTCATTTTATAGATGTCACAAAATAATTTCTCCATATTTAGCCAGGCTCCCAGGAATTAAACCTCTATGAGGTATCTTTACAACTTTCTAGATACTAATATCTGCAAAGTGATTTTATGTCTTCAGGAGGGAGGGTTACTCTACTCTTTTATACTAAATATATGTTGTAATAAGTACAAGTTTTCTACTTCCTAAAACAGACTTCCAGTGACGTCTGTGAACTTTGTCTCTTCTTGTACTTGCCTCTTTAGAAGTGCTTCTGTGAGCTGGGAATGACAGTAAGTTACATGGCTTTATTTCTAGAATAAAAATTGAAATCTTGACCTGGGCTAGATAACCAGACTTCTTTTTATCTCTGAGCATCAGGGGCCCTAGGGAAAGCGTATGAACCAGCAAGTCTCTCCTTAGGTTGATATAGAATGTGGAAGATCCAGCCATGCTCTCAAATATTCATGACCATGAGGCTTGAGCTGCCCCAAGGCAGCTAATGGAAAATGTTCAGTAAAACTAAAGCAAACCATGAGTAGTACCCTGATAAGGAATAGAAAAAAGGAGACATTTCTGAAGAGTACTGCAGCCCTCTGTCTGTGGCTGGAACTTGCCAGCTACGTAGTCCATGAAGCTGTTTTGTGTCAGATGGCTTGAGTTCTGTGACATGAAATTAGTTGTTCTAAGTAAACCTTTCTTAAAGGCTAAGTGCAGACCACAGACCTCATCTGAAGACAGGAGAGAGTGTAGGCAAGGTCTCCCAAGTCCCTATAAAGGTATGAGGCTTAGACCCACCCAGACGGAGCACCACCAAATCTGCTCACCTAGAAAGGGTGAAAGGCAAGAGAAACTCATCATGTTCAATGTAAGGCAGTGTCATGCTCACCACGGCTGCACCAAATTCTTGGTTCATGAAATCCCCAGAGACTCGGGAGTCATTACCAGGACTGGGTGCAGAACTGGCTTATTTATATTTCCAAAAGTTTTCAAGCAGAGACTCTCAGATTATTTAACTCCTTTTTCTGGGAGGCATGTAAGGAATTCAAAGAATCTCAGTTATAAGATGATCATAAATGATTACTTGGGGGACTCTACTCTAGTGTAATCATTCCTTCAACCTACTAGACAAATCTCACTTCAACCATCCAGGCAGGTTGATGAACATTTTAACACAAGATATAGCACTGATGTGATCACACAAATTTCCAACCTTCTGAGCCAGTAGATAATGCATAACATAGGGTTGAAGGTTTTTCAGTGACTTTTCCAAGGCTGGTCAGACCAACTCTGGTCGAAAGGATGTGCACCAAAGCTGCAGAGGTTAAGAAATAAAATTTGTATTAATAAAACTTTAGTTAATTTTTTTATGAGGTGGGGGGATGTGTACCATGTTGCTTGTGGGATATTACTTCCCCTACCAAGGATGGAATCCCAGCTTATGGCAGTAAAGCACCACGTCTTAAGCACTGAACTACCAGGAAACGCTAATACTTTAGGAATATACCAATAAGCATCGTTCACCAAACAACTCTTCACTGAACAAATGATCCTATTATATAATTGTCACCTGGGTACAATCACTTGCACACATATGCACACACACAACACACACAGGACCTTCGAAGTGCAAATATGTCTTCTCTCTTCACAGTGCCATCTGCAACCTTACTTTGAATGGCCTGGTCTATCTGCTCTTCATTTTGGTACACATGAGCACAGTCAATATGGTGGAACCCAACCTCTATAGCAAATGCTGTGAATTCCAGAGCTTCCCTCTTAGCAACCTACATAAGCAACAAAGATAGAAGCTGAATATCACATAAGAAATTGCTAGACATAAGCTTTCACCTTCCCAATATAAACATTTCTTTGTGCCTTTGGTTAGTTCTGTATGTGTAGTGATGAATGCTTGATGATTTCCCTGAACATTCCTGGTCAGTGGTTAAGTGGACACCCAGGAACCCTTCAACCTGAGGCAGTCAGTGGTTGACTAATGGCATCAGAGACCTCAAGACCACCTGCAGGTTCATTGATTTGCTGGAAGAACCCAAAGAATTCTGCATAAAGTTGTAGTCATGGATATTATTTATATAGTGAGATGTTTGAAGATAAATCAACAAAGGTGTAAGGTGTCTGGTAAAAGCATCAAGAAACAAAGTAAAAGCTTCTAAGATCTCTGTATAGCAGTGAGGCCACAAAGAATACACCACACCACATAAAAACTGTATGCAATCAAGGTGTGTACAAAGTAATGTTCTCATATAAGCTGTTGTTTCTGTTCAGTTGCTCAGTCCTGTTCAACTCTGTCTAACCCCAAGGACTGCAGCACTCCAGGTTTCCCTCTCTTTCATTATCTCCTGCAGTTTGCTCAAACTCATGTCCATTGTGTCAATAATGCCATCCAACCATCTCATCCTCTATCGTCTCCTTCTCCTCCTGCCCTCAATCTTTCCCAGGATCAGGGTCTTTTCCAATGGGTTGGCTCTCTGCATCATGTGACCAAAGTTGGAGCTTCAACTTCAGCATCAGTCCTTCCAAGGAATACTCAGGGTTGATTTCCTTTAGAATTGACAGGTTTTGTCTGTCTCCTTGCTGTCCAAGGTACTCTCAAAAGTCCTCTTCAACACCACAGTTCAAAAGCATCAGTTCTTTGCACTCAGACTTCTTTATGGTCCAACTCTCACATCTATTCATAACTACTGGAAAACCATAGCTTTGACTATATGGCCTTTTGTCAGCAAAGTAATGTCTCTGCTTTTTAATACACTGTCTAGGCTTCTCATAGCTTTTCTTCCAAGGAGCAAGCGTTTTTTAAATTCCTGGCTATAGTCACCATCCACGATGATTTTGGAGTCCAAGAAAATAAAGTGTGCCACTGTTTTCATTTTTCCCTCATGTATTTGCCATGATATGATGGGACTGAATGCCATCATCTTAGTATTTTTAACGCTGAGTTTTAAGCCAGCTTCTTCACTCCCTCTTTTACCTTCATCAAGAGGCTTTCTAGTTCCTCTTCCCTTTCTGTCATTAGGGTATTGTCATCTCCATTCTTGCCTGGAGAATCCCATGGACAGAGCAGCCTAGCAGGCTACAGTCCATGGGATCACAAAAGTCAGGAAAGACTGAGTGACTAAACCACCACCATCACCAAGGAATAAGCCAGTGAGCTTCAGTAATATCCTGGCTCCTTCATTCCCCTCACCCCACTTTGCTCTACAAAATATACAAGTCCTGTCTTCTATCTGCAAAATGTCTCTGAATATGTTTTTCCTTTTTATAAATTAGAATAGTGAGACTCAAAGTTTAAGGACCAATCCCTTGCCACGTCTACACTAAAGACAAGATAGACAGCAAACTTTCTCACTTCCAGACTAGAGACTTACCAGCCCATGTTATGCCCGAGCACTGCAAACCATACTTTAATTTAAAAAAAAAAAAAAAAAACATTGAAAGTGAAATTCACTCAATCGTGTCCAGCTCTTTGTGACCCCATGGACGTTAGCCTATCAGGCTCCTCTGTCCATGGGATTCTCCAGGCAAGAACATTGGGGTGGGTTGCCATTTTCTTCTCCAGGGGATCTTCCTGACCCAAGGATCGAACCCATATCTCCAGCATTGCAGGCAGATTCTTTACCATTTGAACACCCAGGGAAGCCCAAGAAAACATTAGAAAACCTAGCCTGTAAGATAGTACCTTTTCCCTTCAAATGAGATTATATTTTCCCTAAGAATAAGTTTCCAAGCAGAAACAGCAATATGAGGCAAAACACAGTTGGAGTGTTTCTTGCCTGCCATCTAGCAGGGACTCCACAGTAGAAAAACAATTCATTCCCATTATTTTTCATTCACCTCATCTATAGGACCTCCCACCTCAAATACTTCTCTGTGTCATGGCTTTTGGGAAGGAGGAAAGAGTTCTGGAAATAATTAAATATACAGATAAACCTCACCATTGCAATCACCTTCAAAGCAAAGCAGCTGACAATTTTCTTGACAGCCGAGTCTCCTCTTCTGCCAAGCTGGGAAAGAGATGGAAACTGGAGGGGAACCCAGAGTAATCTGCAGGTGAGCACAACCTCAGACCCTGATGCAGAGTGGAGACTGGATGCTATCTCCCGTTTCACAGAGCATGGTTCTAGCCTGATTGGTGGAACCACATGACCCTCCCAGAGTCACCCAGGAACTCAGGGCTTGACAACCCAAGTCCCTTCTACTCATGTTACATTCACTTACTATTTATATCTCAACCCACAACCACTACTGTTACCTCTGGAGGTGCATAGGTTCCAAATCCCAGGACAGGAATGAAGTGGCCATCATTAAGCTTCACCTTCTGGCCTTTGGGATCCATTGCCTGTTTCTCCTCTGAGTAAGCAGATTGATATTTTCTTCTTCCTTCACAGGTTATAAATAACAGGAAGTTCACACCCCAGCTGCACTGTCCAACATTAGCAGATATATTGTAGAAGTATGATTAAAGTAGTGTCCATGGAATAAGGAGAGGCTTGAAGACAGTCAACTTGTTTGATTTTTTTTTATCAGCATAACCTCAAGTATTATATACTGATGAAATTGGGTGGGCAATTATTGACCATTAGTTAGACTAGAAACTTCCAACAACAATATTTTTTGTTTTCCTATTATGACCATAATGTCAATCAAACAAGAAAAAGCTATCTTACTGTACAAACACACACACATACATAAATCACACAGTCTGAAAGTGTTTAATAGCAGTACACCCGCGGTGGATTCATGTCAATGTATGGCAAAACCAATACAGAATTGTAAAGTAAAATTAAAAATAAATAAATTTAAAAAATAAATAAATAAAAGCAAAATAAAATAAAATAAAATGTTACCCTTTAATAAAGAATCAAAACTTCAAATGAAAATAAATTTGTCTCTTTATATTTCCCACCAGGAGAACTATTATGCTTTACAGACCTGACTGGTGAAATCCTGAACAGTATACAGAAACCAGACATTTTGGCAAAATACTTATTAGAGATTAATTATTAATAGCCTTAGGATACCATATGCACCGTGCAAAGAGACTCTGAGTGTTTATACATTGTACTTAGTTATATAACTTTAAGAGTAGTCTCGTAGATTAGCACTGAAAAAGGCATATTACCATACATGTAATAGATGACCAGTTCGATGTATGAAATGGGGCACTCAAAGCCGGTCCACTGGGACAACCCAGAAGGATGGGATGGGGAAGGAGATGGAACGGCAGTTCGGGACAAGGGGCACATGCAACCGTGGTTGATTCATGTCGATGTATGACACAAGCCACCACAATATTGTAAAGTGATTAACCTCCAATTAAAATAAGTAAATTAATTTTTTTAAAAAAGAGTATTCTCATAATGTAACTGATACATATTTTACATAATTTACTGTTCCACATTATTCATAAAAGAAAAAACTATAAACAAATTAAAATATTACAAATTTGGAAAGAAAACAGAAGTTGTGATGCACTGATACATGAAAATGTAGTGAAGATAAATAAAATTTAACATGTACAGTGATGTCAGCAAACTGGTGAGATGGGAGGACTGAATTCTCCCAAGGAAAAACAAGAAAAGAAAGAGAAATTAGTTTTAAAACCTGATAGGAGTTCTGGAAAACAGTCAAAGAGTGGCAGCAACAAATGAATAGGCAGTTAGGAAAAATCCAGAACAGAGTAGAAGGAAATTTCATCATGTATTACTCACCTGTACCCTCCTCCTGCCTGGAGCAGTGCAGTCTTGATCAGCTCCCAGTTGCCTCCCTCAAACCAGAGTGATCAGAGGAAACCTTATTGCGAGGTTCCAACCAACTTGGGAGCTGCCTGGAGACTGGTATCTGTTCCACTTAACTCTAAGCTTGAACTGAAGAGTTCCTGGAATGTCTATTGCAGCTGCAGGGGAACTATATATATATATAAATGTGTGTGTGTGTGTGTGTGTGTGTGTGTGTGTGTGTATGTATATATACATACATATGGAACCAAGGACAAAGGAATAAGGGTGGAGACATAGACTAGACCATGTATTAAAAGGCCCTGAATAGAATGGGGGTGTGGCTTTGGGGGACATAGTGCATTCAAAAACAGTCATAAATTCACCAGAATCAGATAGCCAGTCTCGATCAGGTAAGATGCTGACTCAAAAGTGAACTGAGCCACCCTGAGCTTTCCCGTTGGGCTGATCCCAGGACTAGGAGTTAACTAGTGAAAGTTATGACAAGGAACAACTCTACCAAGAGTGAGCATTTGCCTGTTTCAAGGATCCAACTGAATGCACACACACAGGAACATGCACACATCTGGACGGAGCAGGGCAGCCTCAGAGAGGGCCCTGAGGAGCAGGGTCTGGGGCTCTGACGGTGTGCCAGCGCTGCACCACATGCATGGCTGCCCACACTGGGGGCTGCTCCTGCACACCTTCCTCCAGCTCTGCCACCCTCTGGGGCAAAGGTGCCAGTGTGGAGGAGGGGGGTGCACACTTACAAGGAGTGGAACCAATTCTCAGGGTTCTGCTCCAGCATCTTGGGACTCACCTGGCCCAGTAGGGTGGGGACAGCCACTGAGCACAGGAGAAGCCTTTGCTCACACTGGGCTCTGGCTCTAGCCAGCCCCTCCCCCTCCCAACAACATGACAGTTGCCAGCACACCCTGGGAAGGAGTGGCCCTGCCCTCCTCAGCTCCAGCTCTGCCCCAAAGCCTCTGGGCACACAGACTGCACATGGATAGGTCCACACAAGGACACCTCTACAAACCAGGACAGGTAACTTTTATTACCTAATTTCATAGAGAAGGAGGAAGCTAAGCAAAATGAGAGAGGAATTTGTGTCAAATGAAACAATAAGGGAAAAAAACCTGAAAAGATCAGATATTGAGACAAAGATTAATAATTTATCAAAATAATTTACCAGAATACAGAATCATAAGAAGAATTCTACATTAACAAGGGAATAAAACATACTAGCATTCACAGTGGAGAAGGAAATGGCACCCCACTCCAGTGTTCTTGCCTGGAGAATCCCAGGGACAGAGGAGCCTAGTGGGCTGCTGTCTATGGGGTCGCACAGAGTTGGTCGGACACGACTGAAGCGACTTAGCAGCAGCAGCAGCAGCAGCATTCACAGTGTAGGGGTTCCAGAAGCAGAAGAGATGTGCAAGGGGTCTAAAAATGTAGGTGTGATGAAATTATGGCTAAAAGTTTCCTTTAACCTGGGACTTTCCTGGTGGCCCAGTGGTGAGGACTCTGTGCTTCCACTGCAGGGGTTACAATTCTGAACCTGGTCTGGGAACAATCTTGTAAAGGTGATTAAAATCTTGAGATGCAAGATATTCTTGGTTTCCCTGGTAACCCTAATATAATGACAAAGTCCTTACATGTGTGACATGGGAGGGTTGTAATCGAAGAGAATGTGGGAAGACAGGAGCATTAGATAAAAGATTCAAAGATGCTATAGTCTATCTCTGAAGATCTCGGTAGAGTCCACAAGATGAATACAGAAGAGTTCTCTTGTTCAGTTTCTCGGTTGTGTCCAACTCTTTGCCACCCCATGGACTGCAACACAGCAGGTTTCTCTGTCCTTCACTATCTCCCAGAGTTTGCTCAGATTCATGTCCTTTGAGTCAGTGATGCCATCCAACCATCTCATCCTCTGTCCTCCCCTTCTCCTCTTGCCCTAGTCTTCCCCAGCATCAGGGTCTTTTCCAATGGGTTGGCACTTAGCATCAGGTGGCTAAATATTGAGTTTCAGCTTCAGCATCAGTCCTTCCAATGAATATTCAGGGTTGATTTCCTTCAGGATTGACCAGTTTGATCTCCTGGCTGTCCAGAGTCTTCTCTAGAACCAAGTTTGAAAGCAACAGTTCTTCAGGGCCCAGCCTTCTTTACAGTCCAACTCTCACATTCATACATGACTACTGGAAATGCCATAGCTTTGACTCTACAGAACTTTGTCAACAAAGTAATGGCTCTGTTCTTAAACAGGTTATCTAGATATCATAGTTTTTCTTCCAAGGAGCAAGCATCTTAATTTAATGGCTACAGTCACCATCTGCAGTGATTTTGGAGGCCAAGAAAATAAACTTTGTCACTGTTTCCAAGTTTTCCCCATCTATTTGCTGTGAAGGGATGGAACCAGATGCCATGATCGTAATTTTTCAAATATTGAGATATAAGCCAGTTATTTCTCTCTCCTCTTTCACTTCCATCAAGAGACTCCTTAGTTCCTCTTTGCTTTCTACCATTAAGGTGATGTCATCTGCATATCTGATGTTACTGATATTTCTCCCAGCAATCTTCAGCCCACCTTGTGATTCATCCAGCCCAATGTTCCACATGATGTACTCTGCATATAAATTAAGTAAGCAGGGTGACAATATACAGCTTTGATGGACTCCATTCCCAATTTGAAACTAGTCCATTGTTTTGTGTCCAGTTCTAACTGTTGCTTCTTGGCCTGAATACAGGTTTCTCAGGAGCCAAGTAAGGTGGTCTGGGATTTCCATCTCTTTAAGAATTTTCCACATTTTGTTGTGATCCACAGAGTCAAAGGCTTTAGCATAGTCAATGAAACAAGTAGATTTTTTTTCTGGAATTCTCTTGCTTTTTCTATGATCCAGTGGATGTTGGCAATTTGATCTCTGGTTCCTCTGGCTTTTCTAAATCCAGCTTGTACATCTGCAAGTTCTTGGTTCACATACCACTGAAGCCTAGCATCAAGGATTTTCAGCATTACCTTGCTACTATGTGAAATGAGTACAATTGAGCAGCAGTTTGAACATTCTTTGGCATTGCCCTTCTTTGGGATTGGAATGAAAACTGACCTCTTCCAGTCCTGGGGCCACTGCTGAGTTTTCCAAATTTGCTGGGCTATTGAGTGCAGCACTTTCACAGCATCATCTTTTAGGATTTGGAATAGCTCAGCTGGAATTCCATCACCTCCACTAGTTTTGTTCATGCAAAGCCCTCTTGACTTCACAATCCATGATGTCTGGCCCTATGTGAGTGATCACACCATAATGGTTATCCCAGTCACTAAGGCCTTTTTTTTGTATAGTTCTTTATACTCTTGCCACTTTTTCCTAATCTTTTCTGCTTATCTTAGGTCATACTTTTTTTGTCCTTTATTGTCCTCATCTTTGCATGAAATATTTCTTTGGTATCTCTAATTTTCTTGAAGTGATCTCTAGTGTTTCTCATTATATTGTTTTCCTCTGTTTCTTTGTATGATCACTTAAGAAGACTTCCTTACCTCTCTCAGCTATTCCTTGGAACGCTGCATTCAGATGGGTAAATCTTTCCCTTTCTCCTTTGCCTTTTCCTTTTCTTGTTTTCTCAGATATTTGTAAGGTCTCCTCAGACAATCATTTTGCCTTGTTGCATTTCTTTTCTTGGGATGGTCTTGATTACCCCTCCTATATAATGTTACAAACCTCTACCCATAGTTCTTCTCTATGGCACTCTATGGCACTCTATCTATCAGATCTAATCCCTTGAATCTTTTTATCACTTCCACTGTATAATCATAAAGAATTTAATTTAGGTCATTCCAAAATGACCTAGTGGTTTTCCCTTCTACTGAAGGGAGCACAGTCCCACTGTTACCAAAACAGTGTGTGGGGGTATGGCTGCTCGTTGCTTCAAATCCAATAATCAGGCCAGGTTGGTGGAAAGGAAAGTTTGTTTGATTTCAGATTCCAGCAACTGAGCTGTTTGTGTGGCAGACATCTGTCCAAAGGCCAACCCCCCTCCACTGGAAACCAGTGGGGCAAGAGCCCTTATAGACAGAAGTGATAGTGGTGCTATATGCAGAAACAGCACAGTCAGCTCTGGCAGTCATCTTCAAATTGGTCATCCGTGGTCTGACCCATGTCATCTTGATTGTTTTATGTACATTAGTCTTCAGTTCCAGGACCCATTTGTTTGCATTTCTTGAGGCCATTACTCAGAAGTGTGGCAGCTTATGTCATGGCAGCTCTCGTCATCATATAGTTAACTTCTCCACCTGGTGTCTTAGTATCTATAAGGCAGCTCACAGGATATGGTTCAGAATATTATCTATAGCCCTTGAGAAAGAGTGGAAGGTCCTTGATTATGCTTAATGACCACATTATTATTTAGTCTCTTTTGACCCTTTTCCTTTGTGTCTACAGTTCTCGATTCTCTGATTAAACTTATTCTTTGAAGTTTTCCACAAAGAGCAAGGAAAGGACATGGTACAGGGGCAAGGAACAAAGGATTCTGCTTCATTTCACCACCCATCAGCAGAAAATTGGGTTAAAGATTTACTAAGCATTGCCCTGCCCACCAGAAAAATACTTCCCCATAGTCAGTCCCTCCCATCAGGAAACTTGCACAAGCCTTTTATCCATATCCATCAGAGGGCACACAGAAGAAGCAAGAATTTCAATCCTATGGCCTCCAGAATGAAAATTACAATCACAGAAAACTAAACAATGTGATCACATATAGATCACAACCTTGTATAACTCATGAAACTATCAGTCATGCCATGCAGGGACACCCAAGATGGACAAGTCATGATGGAGAGATCTGATGATGGAGGAGGAATGGCAAGCCACTTCAACATTCCTGCCTTGAGAACCCCATGAACAGTATGAAAAGGCAAAATTATATCATACTGAAGGATGAGACCTCCGGGTTGGTAGGTATCCAATGTGCTACTATAAAAGAGTAGAGAAATAGCTCTAAAAGGAATGAAGAGGCAGAGCCAAAGCAGAAACAACACACAATTGTGGATGTGTCTAGTGGTGGAAGTAAAATCTGATGCTGTAAGAGTAATATTGCATAAGAACCTGGAATGTTAGATCTCTGAATCCAGGTAAATTGGATGTGGTCAAACAGGAGATGGCAGGAGTAAACATGGACATTTTAGAAATGAGTGAACTAAAATGGATGGGAAATAGGTGAAATAAATTCAACTGACCCTTATATCTCCTACTGTGGGCAAGAATCCTTTAGAAAGAAGGAAGTAGCCCTCATAGTCAACAAGAGTCCAAAATGCAGTATACTTGGGTGCAGTCTCAAAGATGACAGAATGATCTTGGTTCATTTTCAAGGCAAACTATTCAACATGACAGAAATCCAGGTCTATGCCCCAACCACAAACCCCAGAGAAGCTGAAGTTGATGTGTTCTTAGAAGACCTAAGAGACCTTCTAAATCTAACACCAAAAAAAAGATGTCCTTTTCATGAGGGGACTGGAATCCAAAAGTAGAAAGTCAAGAGATACCTGGACTAACAGGCAAGTTTGGCCTTGGAATACAAATGAAGCAGGGCCAAAGCTAACAGAATTTTGTCAAGAGAATGCTCTGGTCTTAGCAAACACCCTCTTCCAACAACATAGGACCTGTTCTCTAGGAGCTGTATAAGGCAAGGAAATGGATTTTCCCCTACAACCTCCAGATAAGAATACTGGCCTGCTGGCACTTTGACTTTAGCCCATTGAATTGCATTTTGAATTTCTGACCTCAGGATATGTAAACTAATACATTGCTGTTGTTTCAAAGCACAAATTTTTAGTCATTTGTTATACCAGCAGTATTAACTAAGACAAATGTGGTTCAAATCAGCCCCACCTCCGTTTGCTGTATCATAGATTTTCCTCTCTCTGCTGGACTGTTCCTCTGACCTCAGAGGCAGGCGGTCATCTCCCCTAACAGGGAACTTTGCCTTAAATTCCACTTTCTCCTTAGCACCTGCCCAATTCCATGGTCCTCATTACAGCAATGTCTTTGAAAACCGTGTATACTCTGTTTCTCATTGGTCTCTTCACACCATTTCTTGAACTTACTCTACTCAGGGTTTGCCTTCACCACTATCAAAGCACCACTTGGCCTTGCCAAGGTTAACTGCCCAATCCAATGGTCCATTTCAGTCTTCTCTTACTTGTCCACTTGGAAGCACTGGATTCTTTTCGCCTCCAATCATACCCTTCATGTGCTTTCTAAGAACAGTCCCTCCCACCTCACTAGCCTCTCCTTCTCTGCCTCTTTTGCTGATTCCTCCACTTTTTCTTTTTTTAAGGAAAAACCAACTCCTCAATGCTAAGTTGTCATGAAGCTTAACATCCATGTCTATACTCACTCACTGTATGACATATTATCTCCAGTTTTCCAATTTCTTGGCTTTAAGTGGCAACTAAATTTGAGAAACCACAAATATAAATATTTTAGCTAACCCTTTTCTCTGATAGATTTCTATGTCCAACTGTATGCATGCACCTTCACTTGGGTACCTAAAGGCATCTCAAAGATACATGTTTATAATTGAACTCTTAATCTTCCCACAAAAATGTGCTCTCCCCACATTGTCTCCATCTGAGAAAATGGCATCTCCTTTTCCTATCCCCTAAGCACAAATGTTGGGGGTCAGCTTTGATTCCCCTTTTCCTTTCACTTTATGCCCAATACGTTAGACAGTCTAGTTGATGCAGCCCTTAAAATATATCCCTTCTCTTAACAACTTTGTCCACACTTACTATTCCTTCTGTGGTCCATGCAAGCATCATCTCTCACTTAGATTCCTGTAGAGTCCTAATAGAGGGCTCTTCTTTTCTTTCTTCTCAATATAGCAACCAGGGTAATTTTTTTAAAAAGCATCTCTGTTCATGTAACTACTCTGTTCAGATCCCAAAATATCAGTCCCCATTTCTCTCAGAGTAAAATCCTTTCAAAAACCTACATGATACAGACCCAAGGTCCCAGTGGCTCTCTGGGGCTTCTCTTCCACTCCTGTCTTCCCACCTTACTAAGTAAGCTCCACCCATATCAGCCGACTTGCTGGACCTTAAATGTTACATAAACACTCATTCTTCCTGAACTTAGTGTTTTCTGTTCCAGAGTAATGAAGCGAGCCACTGTGTCTATGTTGAGTAAGTTCAAGAAATGGTGAATGTTTCTTGTACAAATGAAAAGTTGTGTGGGATGAAGAGTAGTTGGTGTCTCTGCCTAACAGATGTACAGAAGTGGGAGAGATTGTGCAGAATTATCTCCAACAGGCACTTACCCATTTCTAACAGCTTAATTCTCCTGATGTCATTCACAGTCTTGGTCCACTAGACTATAAACTCAAGAATTTCTCATTTTAAATAATATTTATTGATAAAACCATGTGTTTCTAAGAATATTCAGTAAAGTTTTGCTGAAATAATGAATGAATTGCAACCAATGAATCAATGGCAAAATATATAAAAACTCATCAAAACACTAAGCATGGACAAACAACTAAAAAGTTAAATAAATGAATAAGATGTGCTGCTTTACAGTAAGCAAAATATAATACTGGATTTTTTAAGTCATACTTTTATTTTATCAAGATATTTATGCTAAGTTAAAAACAAAGAGACAAGTTGTAGATTAAAGATCTTTTCTCTTTGTAAATGAAAATACACACATATTTCTATAGGAAAATCATAAGGTTAAGGCACGAAATTTAAGTATTATTAAATGGGTTAATCACAGCTTATCTTTATCACTTCCATTCTGTTTTCCAAATTTTCTGCAATTTGTATTTTTTAATTTAAAAAAAATAGTATTCTTACTTTGAAGTCTTTGTTTCATAAACTTTTCATTTTTTTAAGAAAAGACAAGCTCTGAAACATTCAAATACTTCATTTAAGCACCTTCAGCAAGTACAAAAATCCTCTTCATAGTCCTAGAAGCAAGTAATTCTCAAAGAATCACAGTGAGAGGTGAGAGTCAATATACTTCAGAAAATGGATAGTAAGGATGGCCAACACCACTGAAAGAGAGGAAGAGGGTTAATTTATTAAATCTGTCATGTTTCAAAGGTTGCTACTCTATAGATGCAGTCAGGATATATTTGTCTAAATCTATAAACACATCCCTCCTTCTCCCCTGACAAGCTCACATGCAGATGCCTGCTCCATATACACACAGCACCTGCACATCCAGTTCCAACATTCATGTGTGATATTCACTCCAAGGTGACAGGTAGTTTACAATTTATGAGAGCGCAAGACCTAGGGCTAACTGTGGAAGTCATTTCAGGCACAGGTGGAACGTCTGACTCTTTTTCACACATCTATCAATAAGCAATACTGAGCAGATCCCAAAATGCAGAGTGCCTCCATTAAGGAACTTGTCACCAATCCGAGCACTACCATATGCACCTGAATAAACAATCATACAGCTCGAAGTGGGATTACTAATTTTTTAATTTATAATGGAATAAGCCACTGGTTATTCACTAATTACTATTACTAATTTTTTCTTTTTCCATGTTTCTACTTTTCTTTCAGAATTTGTCTTTTTCAATTCAATTCATTAAAGAATGCATTCTAAGCAATTCTAAGGGCCAGGAGCCAGGCTGTGGACCCGAGCCCACAAAGACAAATAAGTCTAGGCATTCACAGCCTAATAAAGGAAAGCAGACAACTATACTTAAAACTCTTTAAGTACAGAAAAGTAACTTTCCACCTTTTTTTCCAATTATCATGTCTTTTATCAGAAGCATAATACAGTTATACAAACAATAGGGAGAGTTTTGACATCTTTCATTGGATAGGAAATCTTCGTTTCTCCAATAATTGGTATTTCCTTCTCTCTAAACACCATTCCAAATTCTTCCTGTTTGATTAGTCTTCTGCCTCTTCAATCCTGACATTCTCATGCAGTAAATAGGCAGCTGGAATTCAATGTTAGTGACTAAATCAAAGTCAAGAAGGTAGGGGCTCCCCAGAGGGTGGACCCCTAATGGATAAATACAACTCTGGTGTGAGTCTTGACTCAAGAAACCAGAGAGACCCAGACAATCTTACCCGAGTGTGTCCTGCTAGGCAGTCACTCACTGGAGGGTCAGTTAAGCTCATGATCTACTTGTAATTCAGTTTTGTGAGATAACAAGGATAAGGACATAGGAGTTGTAATAGGGAAGAAAGGGCAGGGAAGAGATCGATTTGTAGGAAGCAGATGGTGTCTTGGTGAAGAAATTCCTATTAGGGAGAATGTCCACCAGACCCTTAGGGGATAGGGTGGAGGCAGGCCCATGTGACATTGTAGCACTGATGGATGTTGGCCTTTCTAGGACCCTCCTTCATAAAAACATCCACAATACATTTTATAGTTTTGTGGGGTTAACATGATTGCAGGCTTCCTAGGTGGCTCAGTGGTAAAGGATCCACCTGCAAAGCAGGAGACATGGGTTTGATCCCTGGGGCGGCAAGATCCCCTGGAGAAGGAAATGGCAACTCACTTCAGTATTCTTGCCTGGGAAATCCCAGGGACAGAAGAGCCTGGCGGGCTACAGTCCATGAAGTACCAAGAGTTGGAAACAAGTGAGTGACTAAAAACAACAACAAAACTTGAATGCAATTCATGATGGATTCATTATTATACAGTTATAATTAATACAATAATTTTCCCCTGGTGTAAAAAAAATAAAGATTAAACATGTTCAAAGAACACTGAAAGAATACTGAGCTGCAGGCACTGTGCCCTCAGTGTCTACTGGGTTCCTCAAACCTGAGAGGAAGTACACCAAGCACAGGGATTAGGGGTACAAAGTAGTGAATTCACCATGATGTCAACTCAGGGGATTTTACTGATGGGCTGTCTTGAGCCCCAATCACATTTCTGTTGGTGAGAAATGGAGCCCTGGAGGAAACCTCTGGTCTGAGGCCTGTAGAAAGCCCCTGGTAGATTCCTAAGCTGGAAATAAGAACTGTCTTCCTAGAATTAAGCTTTTAAAAAGTGTAGTTCCTCTGCTGACCTGCCTGCTACAGAAAACAGTGTATGTGTGAAACACCTGCGAGTCACTTACGGTAGAAATTCATAATATCTCATATTTCTGTTGATGCCATCAGTTTCCTTCATGTCTTCTGGAGTCAGTTCAAAGTCAAACACCTGGAAGGAAGGAACAATCACGTTAACCTCTCCTTCAAGGAGCTGGCCTCCCCCTGGGGACTGGAGGACTTTCCAGCTGAATGGAGACAAGAAGAGGGGACAGGGAAGTCATGTCTGTCCTCAGCTTCCAGGTGAGCAACCTAGGACCCTCTGCTGAGTTCTCACCTCTCCTTCCCACACCTTCTCCTCTGTCCACCTCAAAAAGATTACAGTGCATCAGATGCTTATCTTTCTAAGTGAATTACTTGAGACAAAAAAAAAATCTAAAAAAATTTTTTTTTCCAAACACACTGCTTTAGACACTCCTGACTCGATAATGAACCTGAGCTGACATTAGACTGATTGCCTCTCCCCAACACGCCCTAAGGGTGACAGCATTCAGCTGAAGCAGTTTGGGGAGGAGGCTCCACTTGAAAGCCTGTTCAGGAATCTGATATCAAACTACTCACTATCTATAAAGAAATCTAACAAAAAGTTTATATAAAGGCCTTTGTGGACAAAGTTATGAAAAGTGCTTAAACATTAAGGAACAACAAATTATTAAAAATTCACATCATAATAATGAAATGGAAAGCTCAATTTTATAAAGAAATTCATTTTCTCCAAAGTGATCTCATGTTTCAATGCAACATGAACCAAAGACTTAAACACATATTCCCTTGTGGAAGTCAGTATAGTGATACTAATATTAAATGAGAGAAGAGCTAGTCAAAAGGAGTTAAGACATCCTTAAAATAGAAGAACATACCATACTGAAAGACAAGACTTATTTTTCGCTTTAGTAACGCAGTACAGAAAACTGAAAAGTTAAATAGAAAAGAGTGGGCAGAAATGTACTTATGGATACTTGATATATGACAGAATTGACAATGAAAATCTGTGGAAAATATGGACACTTAGTGTTATTCAGTCACTCAGTGTGTCCAACTCTTTGTGACCCCAAAGGAAGAGATTTTTCCCCACTCACTGACTGGCAATCATACAACAGTGCTGAGACGAAGACTTAATTCTAGCCAACTATATATGAAAAACTATAGAGAGAGGTGTTCAGCGTCATCTGACAAGAGCCACATCCACCTGCTAAAGCAGAACTGCCAAGCTGCTCTGCACTGAAAACACACAAGAGAGCCCAGCCAAGAGGACAACAGCTGAGCTGAGTGCAGGCTATTTGCCAAACCACAGAATCAAGAGATGCAGAAGTCATCTCTCCATTAAATCCTGAAACTGGGGAGAGTTTCCTCTACAGCTATGGCAAAAGTACAATAATAGTCTCCTACACAGAAGTCAAAAGAGAAACAATATAGCTAAAGTGGACAAAGTCTTGAAGAGAAATTTCTCAAAGGCAGCAACTCAAAAAGATTAAATGTGTGAAGATGAAAATGTATTAGTATTCAGGGAAATACAAAATATAACCATAATGATTAGGAGGTTAAAGAATGCTGCCATAATTTTTGTGTCCCCAAATTTTCATGTTGATGGTGTTATAAATAGAGCCTTTGGGGTGATTAGATCATGATGGCAGAGCCCTCATGGATGAGATTTCAACAATATCATACTCATAAAGGAGATTTTGGAGAGAGCTGTTGTCCACTCCATCATGTTAAGATATAAGGGAAGGCTGTGACCTAGAGGAGAGCCCCCACCTGATGACACAGCTATCCTGACCTCAGACCTCCAGCTTCAGACTGTGCAAAACAAATTTAGATTTTTTTTTCCCAGCCACTCAATCTGTACTATTTTGTTAGAGCAGTTCAAAGAGTCTTAAAAAAACACATAATGAAATTTTATGAATTGAGAACAGAGAAAATAAGATATCATTTACATGAGGTAACAGAACAAATTGTTGATATAACTCTGAAACTAAGATCTCTATTTTCTGTCCAATCTTAACCCTGTCTAGCCATACTGTCTCTCCTGTTGCCAAATCTGGAAGAGAAAACCATCAGGAATATACACAAGGCATGCATGCACAGGGAAGAACAAGTAACTTGTCCTGACTCAAGTATAGTCTTGAGAGCTGGACAAAGAATGACCCTTAGGAAAAATATTCCTTAGGAGCCCTCTGCCCAGAGCCCTGCTCATCACCTGTATGTTCTCATTGATCCACTTCTTATTGTTTCCCTTGGCCAGAACCACAACCCCACGTTGTATCTGGTAGCAAAGGACAACCAGAGTGGGGTTTTCTTGTGCTTTTTGGTAATGGCACAAAGAACTGGTTCCTCCCAGAGAACGGGCAGGTCCAAGTTCACCCTGGAAGGAAATTCAGAAATGCCACAAGAGCTGAGACTGAATACTTAGTTTGTAAGTAGGCTTCCCATACAGACTAAATAGGTAGACTCTAAACCAGAGCTTCTGAAAGTGTGGTCCAAGGACCGGCATCATCACTATCAACTAGGATGTAGTAATAAATATAAATTCCATGGCTGAGCTGAAGACAAACCGAACAGAACTTCAGCTGTGTCACCTCCCAGCCTGTGTTTACAAAGCTCTGCAGGTGATTCAGATGCATTATTGGGTTGAGACCAGATTGCCAAATTTTGTATATTTTCTTTAATTCTCAGAGATTGCTTTTCTTCTAAAATCAAGGGCATGAATAGAAAAACAGAAGGAAAAGGCCAGGAATTGTTTTAAAATTTAACTTTTCAAGGTACTGATAAAAATTTAGTAGTCTCAAAATAAGAGACATTTATTTTATCATTATGTTTCTATAGATGTCAAAAAAATGCTTCAAAATGAAATTTTTTCTGACATGATAGACATAGACATATTATCTCAATTTTAGATATAAGTGAAGATTGCAATATCTATTTTTAGAAATATGCTCATTAGTCAATAAGTAAATCATGACATAAGCTTGTGTCTCTGGTCTCAACTGGGGGATTCTATATAGATTTCAATGCAGACATTTGTTATTGATAAGTTGACAATCTAATACAACATAGAAAAATGGCTGTGTAATGGGAAGATAAAAAAGAAGGATTCATTCCATCCCTCCCCTCTCTTGCCTCTGCCTATGAGAGTTATCTGAGTACTGTATAATTTAAAATATTTCATCAAAAATTGAATTTTATGGAAACTCCCAGGTGTCTTCAATAGGATTCAATACCATTCTTTTACTCATTGGGATCCCAGAGCACCATAGGCAACAAGAACAATTCCATGTGAACTGCAGAAATCCAACAGTTTGCTCTGGGTGAGATAAGGGTGACATTCCACCTGTAGAACACCCACAGAGAAGAATGTCAGATTATATGCAAAGGCAATATTGATATAACAGAGAAAGACTAAAAGATTTCAAAGGCTAAAGGAAAGACTACATCATTAAATATAAACTGGAAATGTCAACATCAACAGAGAAATAGAGAAAAGTGTATTTATACAGTTAATTTTATGATAGACATGTATGGCACAACCAGTTCAAGACTAAATAATCAAAAGCTGGGCTCTACATTTGAGTAGATGTTCCTGAGTAAATATTCATAAATTGTTAGTATCACCTTGAGCTTTTAACTTCACCCTCTAAACTAGAAGATTTTCATTACCTGCAACACATTTTTCTGAACTGTGCTCCCTGTTTAAGACTCATAAATGCTGAGACACCAAGACCAAGAATTCAGACGTCAGAACCCCACACAAACCCTTAACACCCATCTCAGCTGATTTGTTACTTTATTAATTTACCTCTGATTCCATGTTTTCCTCATCTTCCTTCCTGTATGCAGATCACTCCAGGGCATTTTCGCCTCCATCTGGTCATCCTTTCATCTCAAGGAAACGCCTCCTTCCTCTAGTTCTGGGTTCTACCCACAGTTTAGAAGGAAAGCATCCCACTTTCCACCCAGAATTTTGTAAACAGAGATACTGTTATAGATTCTATTCACACCACCAGAGAGGCCCTACCCTCTAGAATCCTCTGCCCATAAAGGTCGGATGAACAGGAGGGGAGGACAGACAGACATCAGGCTCCAGGGCAAGAAGGAGGTTCTGAAGAGCAGGAGAGAGAGGAGCCAAGCTGCTCACCTGGTTGCAGACAGGCTTGTACCTGAGCCCCAGCTTGTTCAGGATCTTCTCCAGCTGCTTGTGGTTGCAGTTGGACACCCTGATGGTCTTGGTCAGCCCTGCGTCCTTACACTTCTCCAGGGCCTGGGAGGGAGGGGTGGGGAACAGTCACTTGGAATGGGCAATAGAACAAGAATTAATGCTGAAAAACATCAGTAATCACACTCATCCATCAAGAATTACCCTTGACTATCAAGAAGAAAAATCGGGAAGAAGGTCATGATATAAAAAGAAAAATTACTGCCCCACCGTTGAAAAACTCCTGAGAATTCATATCACATAGAAGGAAAAAGATGCCTGTCTATACTGCCCCAAATTCTCTTCCTCCATTCCTCTCTGTGAACATCTCAGCAATGGTTTCCCCCACACAACCCCAGCATCCGTGCCCTTAGATCCATGAACTGCTGAGTCTGATGGTCCACAGCCCATTCTCACAGGTGGAAGAAATGAAGGAGGTTCCCCCTCTGCTGACTTCTCCCCTCGTTCTCACCTCCCTGGACTCACCTCCCATGTATGAGAGAGATCCACTGGGTAAAATATCAGTTTTCCATTTTCATCTTTGGGGGATAATTTCTCCCCTGCCTGGAAGAGAAGCAGTCATTGATGTCACAAAATAATTTCTCTGCATTTAGCCAGGTTGCCAGGCACCAGGGATCAAACCTCCATCAGGTAGCTTCACAAATTTCTAAATATCAGTGTTTGCAAAGTGATATGCATATATGGAGTTATCAGCAATACCTTTTGGCAGGAGGCTTATTCCAATCTCTTACATTCAATATACGTTGTAATAAATACAATATTTCTAGGTCTTAAAAGGGACTCACAGTGACTTCTCTGAATTTTGTCTGCTACTTGTACTTGTCTATTTTGAAATGCCTTTTGGGGCTGGGAATGGCAGTAAGTTACATGACATAATTTCCAGAATAAAAATTGTAGTCTTCATATGGCGAGATATCAGACTTTCTTTTCCCTCTGAGCATCAGGTGCCCTAAGGCAGGCATGGGAGCTTCAAGGCTATCTGTAAGTGGATATGGAATGTGGGTGATCCACACATGCTCTCAAATATTTGTGACAATGAGCGTCAAACTGCCCCAAGGTTATATTTGCCTCCAATGGAAAATGTTCAGTAAAAAATAAAGTAAATCATGAGTAGTTTCCTGATAAGGGATAGAAGAAAGGAGACATTTCTGAACACTGCTGCAAATCCTCAAAACTCTCTGTGTCTGGGACTTGCCATCTACATAGTCCACTAAGCGATTTTGCATTAGATAGCTTGAGTTTATTTCTGTAACTTGAAACCAAGAGTTCTAAGTAAACCACCATTCTTAATGGCTAAGTGCAGTCTACAAACCATCGTGAAGACAGGCAAGAATGTAGGCCATGTCTCCCAGATTCCTATACAGTTCAGAGATTTGACTCACCCAGAGGAAGCACCACCAAATCTGCTCAACTTGAAAGAGTAAAAGACAAGATTAACTCATCATGTTCAACCTAAGGCAGTGTCATACTCACCACAGCTGCACCAAACTCTTGGTTCATGAAATCCCCAGACACTCAGGAGTAATAACAAGGACTGTGTGCAGAACTGACTGATTTCTATTTCCTTTAATTTTTCAGGCAGAGCCTCAGATTATTAACTCCTTTCAAAAAACTCAGTAAAAAGATGATTACAGATAATTATTTGGGAGATTCTACTCTAGTGTAATCGTCCCTTCAACCTACTAAGGCAAATCTTTCTTCAACCATTCATGCAAGTTGATACACATTCTAACACAAGATATAACATTGATGTGATCACACAAATTTCTAACCTTAGAGCCACTGGAAAATGCATAATATAGAGATTGACGTAGTCCAGTTGAAGATTTTTTGGTGACTTTTCCAAGGCTGGTCGGACCAACTCTGGTTGAAGGGAAGTTAACCAAAGCTGTAGAGGTTAAAGAAAGAAAGTTGCATTAATAATACATGAGGTAATTATTTTTTTTTTTTGGTCTTACTGCGTGGTTTGTGGGATATTACTTCCCCAAAAAAGGATGGAATCCTGGCTCATGGCAGTAAAGCACCCAGTCTTAAGCACCGAACCACCAGGGAACTAACACTTTAGGAATATACCAATAAGCATAGTTTAGCAAACAACTCCTAAACAAAGGACCCTATTACATAATTGTCTGTAATTGTCAAAAGTGATTGACACAATCACTTGCACACGGGCACACACACAATACACACAGTACCTTTGAAGTGCAGAATATGTCTTCTCTCTTCACAGTGCAATCTGCAGTCTTGCTTCGAATGGCCTGACCAATCTCTTCATTTTGGTAGGCATGAGCACAGTCAATATGGCGGAACCCAACCTCTATAGCGAATGAGGTGAATTCCAGAGCATCCCTCTTGGCAACCTACATAAGCAACAAAGGTAGAAGTTGAATACCCACATAAGATATTGCTAGACACAAGCTTTGATCTTCCCAAGAATCAACTTTTTTCTGTGTCTTTGGTTAGTTCTGTATGTATAGTGATGAACCCATGACAGTTTCCCTTAACATTTCTAATAAGTAATTAAATGAACATTAGTTAGGAACCCTTCAACCTCAGGTGATCAGTGGCTGACTGCTGATATCAGAGGACGGCAAAACCACCTTTAGGTTCAGTGATTTGATGAAAGAACTCAAAGGACTCAACAAAATGTAGTCATGAATATGATTTATAATGGGAGGTGTTTGAAGCAAAATGAGCAAAGTTACAAGGTGCCTGGTAAAAGTATCAAGAAACAAGGTGAAAGCTTCTGAGACTTCTACCTACCAGTAAAGCCACACAGAATACACCCCCCCCAAAAAAAATAGTATCTTTTCAAGGTGTACAATGTGATATTCTCATATAAGTTATTCTTGTTATTCACTTGCTCAGTCGTGTCTGACTCTTTGCAACCCTGTGGACTGCAGCACTCCAGGTTTCCCTGTTCTTCACCATCTCACAGAGTTTGCTCAAATGCATGTCCTTTGAGCCAATGATGCCATCAAACCATCTCATCCCCTGTCCCCTGCTTCTCCTCTTGCTCTAAATCTTTCCCAGAATCAGGGTGTTTTCCCATGAGTTGTCACTAGCATCAAGTATCCAAAGTACTGGAGCTTCAGCTTTAGCATCAGTCATTCCAAGGAATATTCAGGGTTGATTTCCTTTAGGATTGACTAGTTTGATCTGCTGGCTGTCCAAAGGACTCTCAAGAGTCTTCTCCAACACCACAGTTCAAATGCATCAATTCTTTGGTGCACAGCCTTGTTTATGGTCCAGCACTTACATCCATACATGAACATGACTACTGGAAAAATCATAGCTTTGACAATATGTACCTCTGTGGGCAAAGTAATATCTCTGCTTTTTAATACACTGTCCAAGTTGGTTATAGCTTTTCTTCCAAGGAGCAAGTGTCTTTTAATTTCCTGGCTACACACCATTCACAGTAATTTTGGAGACCAAAAAAAAAAAAATAGTCTGTAACTGTTTCCATTGTTTCCCCATCAATTTGCCATAAAGTTATGGGACAGGATGCCATGATCATAGTTTTTCAAATGTGGAGTTGTAAGCCAGGTTTTTCACTCTCCACTTTCACCTTCATCAAGAGGCTGTTTAATTTCTCTTCACTTTCTGCCATTATGGTGGTGTCATCTGCACATCTGAGGTTATTGATATTTTTCACAGCAATCTTAATTCTAGCTTGAGCTTCATCCTGGATTGTACTTACTCATGTAAGTATCCATTCTTAATAATTACCACAAGCAAGCTACTCAACAGACCCACTACTTCACATAGCTACCTTTTGGCGGTGCTTGTAAGAAGATTTATATCTAGTCTCTAAAAAATCTCAAGATATAGCCCATTATTTTTAACTATAGCAAACTTGCTATACATCAGGTCTCCAGAATTATGCATCTTATAACTGAAGGTCTGTACCCTTGACCAACATCTTTCCATTTTTCCCAGTCTTGTCATCAGCTTCTGCTCACCATACCTCTACTCTCTCTTCTACAAGTACTATTATTTAGGATTCCACCTACAAGGATATCATGCAGTATTTGTCTATTTCTGGCTTACTTAGCTTAATGTTTTTCCAGTTCTTCTGTGTGATTGCAAATGGGTTAACTTTGTTTTCAATGCTCAATAATATTCCATTTTGCCAGGAGCCAGCACGGGAGCTCCCACCCATGGCAAATGTCATGGGGAAGAGATCTGATAGGCAAAGGCAAATCAGGACTCAAGGGACCCCCTGAACCTGCTCAAGCATCTACCCCTAAAGCAGAATCTGTCTGTTCTACTATTTCATGCCTCTCACCAACACCTCTGACATTAACAGGGGGCTATCCCCAACCACCTTTCTCTAAAGAAAATCAACTTAGAGCTTTAGTTAATAAGTCTCCTGGGCATAATAGGGTGTTCCAATCCAAACCCCTCTTATGACTTTCTAGCTTGCCTGACAGGCTTGTTCAGACTCCTGCAGTTATGCATGTGATTGTTTATGGCCTCCCAACCATGAAAGGCATGGGAAGCCTATAATATTCTAAAAATATAGAGCCTTTCAGGGAGTTAAGAAATTATTAGAATAGCACTGGTTGAGGGTTTCATTGTTGAGCCAATACTTGCTGCTAAGTTTCCATATCCCTTACCCATTATGTCTTTGAGAATATACATTAATTAATATAGCTGGTATGTGGAAAAAATAAGTTGTAGCCTTTGATTTAACCACATCAGACCTTGAGTTAATAAATTCTTCCCTTGCTATAGCCCACTAAACCCTTACCCTATAGAAATGTAACCTTATCTAGTGCTTTCAGAGAGTTGCACCTGACTTTAGAAAAATCACCTTTGGAGAAAAAGTTTTCTGGTTGACTAATCATTATCAGAAAGGGTCATAAAAATGTTAGCAGACCTCCTGGCCAGAAGATGATGTAAATCACCTGAGACCTTTTTATATCGGAAGGAATGAAGAAAGAAAGCCTGGTCTCGATAAGGGTCAGGACTGCTGACCCTGCATGACTCTGCATCTTCCATTATTTTCTATGTACAGCTCAAGGTACATAAGCTCCCTTGGAAAATAAAGTTGCGGGCCTTGATCACTGAAGCTTGGTCTCCCCATGTTGTTCTTTCTTTTCAGGCTGACTCCCTGGAGCGCAGGGGCCCTCTGAGTTCACTTCTCTGCCTGGGCTTCTAAGACTCACTTGAGAAGGTGCCCAAGGTGGGGCACCTTCTGTGATTGAAGAGGGCACCTGTGGCCTACGTGAACAGTGCAAGTCCCGTGCTGGGGCTTTATTGGCTTTCTGCGTAAACCAAGGAATATCAGCCTCTTTCTCTCCTCTATTTTCTTAACTATAACATTCTTTTCCTATCTCTCTACCAATCTCTCAGTCCCCAACGCCGTCAACCTGAGGATACTCTGGATCCAACTGGGGCTGGACCCTGGTACCATTTCTTTTTATGTGATTCAAAATCTTTCCCATTTCAAAGAGGTAGATAATGGGTATAACACAGTTCTGCTGGGTCTAGTTCGAATTTTTCTTAAATGCATGGACATTTGGGGATGGGCTTCCCTGGTGGCTAAGATGGTACAGAATCTGCCTGCAATGCAGGGGATCTGGGTTCAGCCCCTGGGTTGGGAAGATCCCTTGGAGAAGGGAAAGGCTACCCACTCCAGTATTCTGGCCTGGGGAACTCCATGGACTGTACAGTCCATGGGGCTGCAAAGAGTCGGACATGACTGAGTGACATTCACTTTCGGGGATGTACCTGGGAATGAGCCCATGAGCTTCAGTAACAGCCCTGTCGCTTTCCTCCCCTCAACCCAGTGTGCTCTATGAAGTAAATAAATTCTGTCTTCTATCAGCAAAATGTCTCTTAATAATTTTTCCATTTTATAAATTAGAATAGTGAGCCTCAAAGTATAAGTCCAGTCCCTTGACACATCTATTCTAAAGGAAAGATAGACAGCAAACTTTCTAGCTTCCAGTCTAGAGACGTGTCCACTAGCCTCTCTTATGACCAAGAAATGCAGACCATTCTTTCAGTTCAGTTCAGTTCAGTTGCCCAGTCATGTCCGACTCTTTGTGACCCCATGAATCACAGCACGCCAGGCCTCCCTGTCCAGCACCAACTCCCAGAGTTCACACAGACTCACATCCATCGAGTCTGTGATGCCATCCAGCCATCTCATCCTCAGTCATCCCCTTCTCCTCCTGCCCCCAATCCCTCCCAGCATCAGAGTCTTTTCCAATGAGTCAACTCTTCTCATGAGGTGGCCAAAGTACTGGAGTTTCAGCTTTAGCATCATTCCTTCCAAAGAAATCCCAGGGTTGATCTCCTTCAGAATGGACTGGTTGGAACTCCTTGCAGTCCAAGGGACTCTCAAGAGTCTTCTGCAATATCACAGTTCAAAAGCATCAATTCTTCAGCGCTCAGCATTCTTCACAGTCCAACTCTCACATCCATACATGACCACAGGAAAAACCATAGCCTCGACTAGACGGACCTTAGTCAGCAAAGTAATGTCTCTGCTTTTGAATATGCTATCTAGGTTGGTCATAACTTTCCTTCCAAGGAGTAAGTGTCTTTTAATTTCACGGCTGCTGTCACCATCTGCAGTGATTTTGGAGCCCAGAAAAATAAAGTCTGACACTGTTTCCACTGTTTCCCCATCTATTTCCCATGAAGTGATTGGACCAGATGCCATGATCTTCATTTTCTGAATGTTGACCTTTAAGCCAACTTTTTCACTCTCCTCTTTAACTTTCATCAAGAGGCATTTTTAGCTCCTCTTCACTTTCTGCCATAAGGGTGGTGTCATCTGCATATCTGAGGTTATTGATATTTCTCCCGGCAATCTTGATTCCAGCTTGCATTTCCTCCAGTCCAGGGTTTCTCATGATGTATTCTGCATGTAAGTTAAATAAACAGGGTGACAATATACAGCCTTGACGTACTCCTTTTCCTATTTGGAACCAGTCTTTTGTTCCATGTCCAGTTCTAACTGTTGCTTCCTGACCTGCATACAGATTTCTCAAGAGGCAGGTCAGGTGGTCTGGTATTCCCATCTCTCTCAGAATTTTCCACAGTTTATTGTGTTCCACACAGTCAAAGGCTTTGGCATAATCAGCAAAGCAGAAATAGATGTTTTTCTGGAACTCTCTTGCTTTTTCCATGATCCAGAGGATGTTGGCAATTTGATCTCTGGTTCCTCCGCCTTTGCTAAAACCAGCTTGAACATCAGGAAGTTCACGGTTCACATATTGTTGAAGCCTGGCTTGGAGAATTTTGAGCATTACTTTACTAGCATGTGAGATGAGTGCAATTGTGTGGTAGTTTGAGCATTCTTTGGCATTGCCTTTCTTTGGGATTGGAAAGAAAACTGACCTTTTCCAGTCCTGTGGCTACTGCTGAGTTTTCCAAATTTGCTGGCATATTGAGTACAGCGCTTTCACAGCATCATCTTTCAGGATTTGAAATAGCTCCACTGGAATTCCATCACCTCCACTAGCTTTGTTCATAGTGATGCTTTCTAAGGCCCACTTGACTTCACATTCCAGGATGTCTGGCTCTAGATGAGTGATCACACCATCGTGATTATCTGGGTCGTGAAGATCTTTTTTGTACAGTTCTCCTGTGTATTCTTGCCACCTCTTCTGAATATGTTCTGCTTCTGTTAGGTCCATACCATTTCTGTCCTTTATCGAGCCCATCTTTGCATGAAATGTTCCCTTGGTATCTCTAATTTTCTTGAAGAGATCTCTAGTCTTTCCCATTCTGTTGTTTTCCTCTATTTCTTTGCATTGATCACTGAAGAAGTTTTTCTTATCTCTTCTTGCTATCTTTGGAACTCTGCACTCAGATGCTTATATCTTTCCTTTTCTCCTTTGTTTTTCACTTCTCTTCTTTTCACAGCTATTTGTAAGGCCTCCCCAGACAGCCATTTTGCTTTTTTGCATTTCCTTTCCAGGGGGATGGTCTTGATCCCTGTCTCCTGTACAATTAATAAAAACACATTACAAAACTCCAGGATACATTACAAAACCTGGCCTGAACGCATGTACACCCGTGGTGGATTCATGTCAATGTATGGCAAAACCAATACAGAATTGTAAAGTAAAATAAAAAATAAATTAAAAAAAAAAGATTGTATCTTAGCCCCTCTAGTGATACTATGGTTCCCATCAGAAGAAGTTTCCAAGCAGAAACAGAAGCACAAGGCAAAAAGCAGCTGGAGTGTTCCTTGCCTGACACCAAGCAGGTATCCCACAGTAGAAAAGCAATTCTCTCCCATTAGTTTTCAGTCACCTCATCTTCAGGACCTTCCACCTCAAATATTTCTCTGGGTCATGTATTATTGGAAGCAGGAAAGAGCTCTTAAACTAATAAAACATACAGAAAAACCTTGCAACTGCAGTCACCCACAAAGGAAAGCAGCTGACAGTGATCTTGACAGCTGAATCTCACCTCTTCTGCCAAGCTGGAAAAGAGACAGAAACTGGAGGGGAACCCAGACCCAGAGTAATCTACAGGTGAGCACAGTTTCATACCCTGAGGCAGAGTGAAGACTGAATGCTCGCTCCTCTTTCATAGGGCATGGTTCCAGCCTGGTTAGTGGAATGATGTGATCCTCCCAGATTTGCACAGGAGCTCAGTGCTTGACAATCCAAGTACCTTGAACTCATGTTACATTCACTACTATTTATATCTTGACCCACAACCACTCAGGTTACTTCTGGAGGTGCATAGGTTCCAAATCCCAGGACAGGAATGAAGTGGCCATCATTAAGTTTCACTCTCTTGCTTTTGGGATCCATTGCCTATTTCTCCTTGGAGTAAGCAGACTGATGTTTTTCTTCTTCCTTCACAGGTTAGGAATAACAGGAAGGTAACACCCCAGCTGTACCATCCAATGTTAGCAGATATATTGTAGGAGGAGGATGATTAAACCAGTGCCCATTGAGTAAGAACAGGATTGAAATTAGTTAGCTTGTTTGCTTTTTTTTTAGCAGTAGAACATTGTTATATAATGATGATATGTGCTGAACAGTTATTGACCGTATTTTAGACTAGAAACTTCCAAAGAAATATTTTTTATTTTTCTATTACAAAGCCAATCTCAATCAAACATCAGTTGGAACAACAGTCTACAGTACAAACATACACACATACACAAATCACACAATCTAAAAGTGTTTAATAAGCATTTTTGAAAATTAATCGCTTTATAAAGAATCAAAACTTAAAATGAAAATAAATTTGCCTTTTTATATTTTCCACTAGCAAAATTATTATGCTTTACAGACTTGACTGGTGAAATCCTTAACATGATATGGAAACCAGACATTTGGCAAAGAACTTATTGGAAGTTAATTATTAACAGTTTTAGGATATTGTGTGCAGTGTGCAAAGAGACTCTAGTGTTTATACATTGTACTTAGTTATATAACTCTAATAGTACTCTCATAATGTAACTGACACATATTTTACATAATTTACTAACTGTTCACATTGTTCATAAAAGAAAAACCTATAAACAAAATACAACTAATTTGGAAAGAGTAATGGAAATTGTGATGCACTTATAGAACAGGATATTGTGAAGACAAATAAAATTTAACATGTGCAGTGAAATCAGCAAAATGGTGAAATGGGAGGACTGAAGTCTCCCATGGAAAGACAAGAAAAGAAAGAGAAGACAGCTGAAAAACATCATAGGAGCTCTGGAAAATAGTCAAACAGTGATCTATAGCACAAAAAGTAAACAGGCAACTAGGAAAAATCCAGAACAGAATGACAGAAATTTTCATTGTGTATTACTCACCTGTATCCTCCTCATGCCTGGGCAATGCAGTATTGATCAGTTCTAGTTGCCTCCCTCAAACCAGAATGATCAGAGAAAACCTTATGTGCAATGTTCCAACTTACCTGGATACTGTCTGGAGACTGGTATCTATTCCACTTAACTCTAAACTTAAACTGAAAAGCAGCTGGAGTGGCTATAACAGCTACAGAGGAACTATGTATATATATACATGGACCCAAGGACAAAGGAATAAGGGTTGAGACATAGACTAGACCATGTATTAATAAACCCCTGAATAGAACTGGGGTGTGGCTTTGGGGGACATAAGGCATTCAAAATACAGTCAAATTTATGGGAATCAGAAAGCCATTCTTGGGCCAGGCATGATGATGACTCAGAAATGATTGAGACCCCTTGGCTTTCCTGTTGGGCTGATCCCAGGACTAGGAGCATGACAAGCAAACTAATGAAGAAAAGTCATGACAAGAAACAAATCTACCAGAGCGAATTTTTACCTGTTGTTTCAGGTACCCAATTATGAACACAGACACACACAGGAACACACACACACAGCAACAGACACCTGGACAGGACAAGGGTGAGGGAGGGCAGTGCACACTTACAAGGGGTGGAATGAGTTTGGACCCAACCATCAGAGTTCTGCTCCAGCACCTTGGGACCTACATGGCCCAGTAGGGTCAAGACACCCAGTGAGCACAGAAACCTCTGCTCACACTTGGCTCTGGGGTAGCCTCTCTCCCCCTCCCACCAAGCTGCCAGCTGCCAGCACGCCCTGGAGAAGGGGTGACCCTGCCAACATCAGCTCCAGCTCTGCTCCAGATTCTCTGGGCAAAAAGACTGCTCAGGGACCCGTCCACACATGGACACCCCTGCAAGACCAAGACATAATTTTCACCTAATTTCGTAGGGGTGCTTCCCTGGTGGCTCAGCTGGTAAAGAATCTGCTTGCAATGCAGGAGACCTGGATTGATCCCTGGGTTGGGAAGATCCCCTGGAGAATGGAACAGCTACCCACCGCAGTATTCTGGCCTGGAGAATTCCATGGACTATACTGTCCATGGGGTCGCAAATTGTTGGACATGATTGTGCAACTTTCACTTTTACTTTCTCCCATTCTGATAGTTGGGTTTTCACTTTGCTTATAATTTCCTTTGCTGTGCAAAAGCTTTTAAGTTTAATCAGGTCCCACTTGTTTACTTTTGTTTTTATTTCTATTACTCTAGGAGGTGGGTCATACAGGATCTTGCTTTGCTTTATGTCATTGAGTGTTCAACCTGTTTTCCTCTAAGAGTTTCACAGTTTCTGGCCTTACATTTAGGTCTTTAATTCATCTGGAATTTATCTTTGTGTATCATGTTAGGAAGTATTCTTACTTCATTCTTTCATATGTACCTGTCAAGTTTTCCCAGAATCATTTATTGAAGAGGCTGTCTTTGCCTTATTGTATATTCTTGCCTCCTTTGTCAAAAATAAGGTACCCATAGGTGCACAAGTTTATTTCTGGGCTTTCTATCTTGTTCCATTGGTCTATATGTCTGTTTTTATGCAGGTACCATACTGTCTTGATGACTGTAGCTTTGTAGTATAACCTGAAGTCAGGAAGGTTGATTCCTCCAGCTCCATTCTTCTTTCTCATGACTGCTTTGGCTATTTGGGGTCTTTTGTGTTTCCATATGAATTGTGAAATTTTTTCTTCTAGTTCTGTGGAAATGCCATTGGTAATTTGATAGGAATTGCATTTAATCTGTAGATTGTGTTTAGTAGTGTACTTATTCTCACAATATTGATTCTTCACATCCAAGAACGTGGAATATCTCTCCATCTGTTTATGTTGTCTTTGATTTCTTTCATCAGTGTCTTATAATTTTCTGTGTACAATTATTTGGTCTCCTTAGGTAAGTTTATTCCTAGACAATTTATTCTTTTTGTTGGAATAGTGACTGGGATTGATTCCTTAATTTCTCCTTCTGATTTTGCATTGTTAGTATATAGAAATGCAAATGATTTCTGTGTATTGATTTTGCTAAATTCACTGATTAGCTCTAGTAATTTCCGACAGTATCTTTAGGGTTTTCTATCTACAATATTATGTCCTCAGCAAAGAGTGAGAGCTTTACTTCTTTTCCAATTGGATTCCTTTTATTTCTTTTGCCTCTGGATGTTGTATCTAGGACTTTCTAAACTATGTTGAGTATGTGAGACAGCAAAAGACACACCGATGTGTAGAGTGGACTTTTGGACTCTGAGGGAGAAGAAGAGGGTGGGATGAGTTGGGAGAATGGCATTGAAACATGTATACCATCATGTAAGAAACGAATCTCCAGCCTATGTCCAATGCAGGATACAGGATGCTTGGGGCTGGTGCATGGGGAGGACCCAGAGAGATGTTATGGGGAGGGAGGTGGGAGGGGGGGTTCATGTTTGGGAACACATGTACACCTGTGGTGGATTCATGTCAATGTATGGCAAAACTAATACAGTATTGTAAAGTAAAATAAAATAAAAATTTTAAATTAAAAAAAAAAAACTATGTTGAATAATAGTGGTCAAAGTGGACACCCTTGTTTTGTTCCTGATCTTAGGGGGAATGCTTTCAGTTTTTCACCATTGAGAATAATGTTTGCTGCAGGCTTATCATAGATGTATGCTGAATTTTGTCAAAGGCTTTTTCTGCATCTATTGAGATTATCATATGGTTTTTATCTTTCAATTTGTTAATATGGTGTATCGCATTGATTGATTTGCATATATTGAAGAATGCTTGCATCCCTGGAATGAATCAAACTTGATCATGGTGTATGAGCTTTTTAATTTGTTGTTGAATTCTGTTTGCTGAAATTTGGTTGAGGATTTTTGCATCTATGATCAGCAGTGATATTGGCCTATAGTTTTCTTTTTGTGTGTTGTTTTTGCCTAGTTTTGGGATCAGGGTGATGATGGCCTCATAGAATCAGTTTGGAGGTGTTCCTTCCTCTGCAATTTTTTGAAAGAGTTTTAGAAGGATAGGGATTAGCTCTTCCCTAAATATTCCAGGCAAGAGTCCTGGAATGGGATGCCATTGCCTTCTCCGAAATATTTGATAGAATTCTCCTGTGAATACATCAGGTCCTGGGCTTTTGTTATTTTAGAGATTTTTGATCACAGCTTCTATTTCAGTGCTTGTAATTGGGTTGTTCATAATTTCTATTTCTTCCTGGTTCAATCTGGCAGATTGAACTTTTCTAAGAATCTGTCCATTTCTTCCAGGTTACCCATTCTATTGCCATATAGTTATTCATAATAGTCTTTTTTTTTTTACTTTATTTATTTATTTTTTATTTTACTTTACAATTCTGTATTGGTTTTGCCATACATTGATATGAATCCACCACGGGTGCACAATCCTCTATATTTCTGCACTGTCACTTGTAACCTTTCCTTTTTCATTTCTAATTTTGTTGATTTGATTCTTCTCTCTCTTTTTTTTTCTTGATGAGTCTGGCTAAGTTCAGTTCAGTTCAGTCACTCAGTCCTGTCCGACTCTTTATGACTCCATGAACTGCAGCACGCCAGGCCTGCCTGTCCATCACCAACTCCCGGAGTTCACCCAGACTCATGTCCATCGAGTCGGTGATGCCATCCAACCATCTCATCTTCTGTCGTCCCCTTCTCCTCCTGCCCTCAATCTTTCCCAGTATCAAGGTCTTTTCAAATGAGTCAGCTCTTTGCATCAGGTGGCCAAAGTATTGGCCAGCATCAGCTCCAGCATCAGTCCTTCCAATGAACACCCAGGACTGATTTCCTTTACAATGGACTGGTTGGATCTCCTTGCAGTCCAAGGGACTCTCAAGAGTCTTCTCCATCACCACAGTTCAAAACCATCAATTCTTCGGCGCTCAGCTTTCTTCATAGTCCAACTCTCGCATCCATACATGACCACAGGAAAAACCATAGCCCTCAATTTTGTTTATCTCCTCAAAGAATTAGCTTTTAGTTTTATTAATCTTTACTATCGATTCTTTTACTTTTTTTTCATTTATTTCTGCTCTGATCTTTATAACTTCTTTCCTTCTACTAATTGGTGGGGGGGGGTGTTGTTCTTTTTCCAGTTGTTTCAAGTGTAAAGTTATGTTGTTGATTGAATGTTTTTCTTGTTTCTTGAGGTAGGATTGTTTTGCAATAAACTTCTCTCTTAGAAGTGCTTTTGCTGCATCCCATAGGTTTTGAGTTCTCATGTTTCATTGTCATTTCTTTCTAGAAATCTTTTGATTTCCCTTTTGATTTCTTCAGTAACCTGTTGGTTATTTAGAAATGTATTATTTAATCTCCATGTGTTTGTGTTTCTTACAGTTTTTTACTTGTAATTGATATCTAGTCTCATAACATTGTGGTCCAAAAAGATTCTTGATACGATTTCAATTTTCTTAAACTTACTGAGACGTGATTTGTGACCCAAGATATGGTCTATCCTGGAAAATTTTTCATGTGCACTTGAGAAGAAGATGTATTCTTCTGCATTTATATGGAATATCCTGAAGATATCAATGAGATCCATCTCATCTAATGTATAATTTAAGACTCGTGCTTCCTTATTTTCTGTTTTGATTATCTGTCCATTGGTGTGAGTGGGGTGTTAAAGTTTCCTACTATTATTGTGTTACTACTGTCAATTTCTCCTTTTATGTCTGTTACTGTTTGTCTTACGTATTGAGGTGCTCCTATGATGGGTGCATAGATATTTACAGTTGCTATGTCTGCCTCTTGGATTGATTCCTTGATCATTATGTAGTGTCCTTCCTTATCTCTTGAAATTTTCTTTTTTTTTAAGGTCCATTTTGTCTGATATGAGGATTGTTACTCCAGCTTTCTTTTGCTTTCCATTTGCATGGAATATATTTCTCCATCCTCTCACTTTCAGTCTATATGTGTCTTGAGGCTGAAGTAGGTTTCTTGTAGACAACACATATATTGGTCTTGTTTTTGTATCCCATCAGCCAATCTGTGTCTTTTGGTTGGAGCATTTTAATCCATTTACATTTAAAGTAATTATTGATATATATGTTCCTATTGCCATTTTCTTAATTGTTAGGGTTTGATTTTGTAGATCTTTTTCTTCTCTTGTATTTCTTGACTATATAAGTCCCTTTAACATTTGTTGTAAAGCTGGTTTGGTGGTACTGAATTCTCTTAACTTTTGCTTGTCTAAAAAGCCTTTGATTTCTCCATCAATTTTGAATGAGATCCTTTCCACGTAGAGTAATCTTGGTTGTAGATTTTTCCCTTTCAGTACTTTAAAAATATTCTGCCATTCCCTTCTGGCCTGCAGAGTTTCTGCTGCAAGATCAGCTGTTAAATGTATGGGGTTTCCCTTGTATGTTACTTGTCGCTTTTCCCTTGCTGCTTTTAATATTTTTTCTTTGTGTTTAATCTTTTTTAGTTTGATTAGTGTCTGTGTTGATGTGTTTCTCCTAGGGTTTATCCTGTATGGGACTCTTTGTGATTCTTGGATTTGATTCACTATTTCCTTTTCCATGCTGGTGAAATTTCCAACTATAATCTCTTCAAAAAGTTTCTCATACACTTTCCTTTTCTCTTCTTATTTGGGGACCCCTATAATTTGAATATTAGTACATTTGATATTGTCCCAGAGGTCTCTGAGACTATCCTCAGTTCTTTTCATTCTTTTTACTTAGTTCTGCTCTTCAGGAGTTATTTCCACCATTTTATCTTCCAGCTCACTGATTCGTTCTCTGCTTCATATACGCTGCTATTGATTCCTTCTAAAATAATTTTAATTTCAATAATTGGGTTGTTTGTCTCTGTATGATTATTCTTTAATTCTTCTAATTAATTGATTCCTGCATTTTCTCCATTCTGTTTTCAAGGTTTTTGGTAATTTTTACTATCATTATTCCGAATTCCTTTTCAGGTAGTTTGCCTATTTTGTCTTTATTTATTTGGACTTCTGTGTTTCTAGTTTATTCCTTCATTTGTGCAGTGTTTCTCTGCCTTTCATTCTCTTTTTTTTTTAACTTATTGTGCTTGAGGTTTCTTTTTCCTAGGCTTCAAGGTTGAATTCTTTCTTCCTTCTGGTTTCTTCACCCCTGCCCCAAGGTTGGTGCAATGGTTTGTGTACGCTTCATATAGGGTGAGATTTACGCTATTTTTGTTGTTTGCTTATTTTTCCTCTGATGGGCAAGGCTGAGTGAGGTGGTAATCCTGTCTGATGATGATTAGGTTTGTATTTTTATTTTGTTTGTTGTTTGGATGAGGTGTCCTGCACAGGGTGCTATTGATGGTTGGGTGGTGCCGGTCTTGTATTCAAGTGATTTCCTTTGTGGGAGTTCTGTCTATTTTATACTTCCTAGGATTAGTTCTCTGGTTCTCTACAGTCTTGGATCAGTACTTCCATGCCAAAGGCTCAGGGTTTGATTTCTGGTCAGGAACAAAGGCTCCACAAGTGGTTTGTTATGGCATTCAGTTCAGTTCAGTTCAGTCACTCAGGCGTATCTGATTCTTTACGACCTCATGAATCACACCACACCAGGCCCCCCTGTCCATCACCAACTCCCGGAATTCACTCAAACTCATGTCCATCGAGTCAGTGATGCCATCCAGCCATCTCATCCTCTGTCATCCCCTTCTCCTCCTGCCCCCAATCCCTCCCAGCATCAGGGTTTTTTCCAATGAGTCAACTCTTCCCATGAGGTGGCCAAAGTACTGGAGTTTCAGCTTCAGCATCATTCCCTCCAAAGAAATCCGAGGGCTGATCTCCTTCAGAATGGACTGGTTGGAACTCCTTGCAGTCCAGGGAACTCTCAAGAGTCTTCTCCAACACCACAGTTCAAAACCATCAATTCTTTGGCACTCAGCCTTCTTCACAGTCCAACTCTCACATCCATACATGACCACTGGAAAAACCATAGCCTTGACTAGACAGACCTTAGTCGGCAAAGTAATGTCTCTGCTTTTCAATATGCTATCTAGGCTGCTAATAACTTTCCTTCCAAGGAGTAAGTGTCTTTTAATTTCATGGCTGCAGTCACCATCTACAGTGATTCTCGAGCCCCCAAAAATAAAATCTGACACTGTTTCCACTGTTTCTCCATCTATTTCCCATGAAGTGATGGGACCAGATGCCATGATCTTAGTTTTCTGAATGTTGAGCTTTAAGCCAACTTTTTCACTCTCCTCTTTCACTTTCATCAAGAGGCTTTTGAGTTCCTCTTCACTTTCTGCCATAAGAGTGGTGTCATCTGCATATCTGAGGTTATTGATATTTTTCCCGGCAAACTTGATTCCAGTTTGTGCTTCTTCCAGCCCAGCATTTCTCATGATGTACTCTGCATATAAGTTAGATAAGCAGGGTGACAATATACAGCCTTGACGTACTCCTTTTCCTATTTGGAATCAGTCCATTGTTCCATGTCCAGTTCTAACTCTTGCTTCCTGACTTGCATATAGGTTTCTCAAGAGGCAGGTCAGGTGGTCTGGTATTCCCATCTCTTTCAGAATTGTCCACAGTTTATTGTGATCCACACAGTCAAAGGCTTTGGCATAGTCAAGAGAACAGAAATAGATGTTTTTCTGGAACTCTCTTGCTTCTTCAATGATCCAGTGGATGTTGGCAATTAGATCTCTGGTTCCTCTGCCTTTTCTAAAACCAGCTTGAACATCTGGAAGAGAAGACTCTATACATGGACATCACCAGATGATCAACAGTGAAATCAGATTGATTATATTCTTTGCAGCCAAAGATGGAGAAGCTCTATACAGTCAACAAAAACAAGACCAGAAGCTGACTGTGGCTCAGATCATGAACTCCTTATTGCCAAATTCAGACTGAAATTGAAGAAAGTAGGAAAAACCACTAGACCATTCAGGTATGACCTAAATCAAATCCCTTATGATTATACAGTGGAAGTGAGAAATAGATTTAAGGGACTAGATCTGATAGATAGAGTGCCTGATGACTATGGAATGAGGTTCATGACATTGTACAGGAGACAGGGATCAAGACCATCCCCATGGAAAAGAAATGCAAAAAAGCAAAATGGCTGTCTGAGGAGGCCTTACAAATAGCTGTGAAAAGAAGAAAAGTGAAAAGCAAAGGAGAAAAGGAAAGATATAAGCATCTGAATGCAGAGTTCCAAAGAATAGCAAGAAGAGATAAGAAAGCCTTCCTCAGCGATCAATGCAAAGAAATAGAGGAAAAGAACAGAATGGGAAAGACTAGAGATCTCTTCAAGAAAATTAGAGATACCAAGGGAACATTTCATGCAAAGATGGGCTCAATAAAGACAGAAATGGTATGGACCTAACAGAAGCAGAAGATATTCAGAAGAGGTGGCAAGAATACACAGGAGAACTGTACAAAAATTATCTTCACGACCCAGATAATCATGAGGGTGTGATCACTCACACTCATCTAGAGGCAGACATCCTGGAATGTGAAGTCAAGTGGGCCTTAGAAAGCATCACTATGAACAAAGCTAGTGGAGGTGATGGAATCCCAGTTGAGCTATTTTAAATCCTGAAAGATGATGCTGTGAAAGTGCTGGACTCAATATGCCAGCAAATTTGGAAAACTCAGCAGTAGCCACAGGACTGGAAAAGGTCAGTTTTCTTTCCAATCCCAAAGAAAGGCAATGCCAAAGAATGCTCAAACTACCGCACAATTGCACTCATCTCACACGCTAGTAAAGTAATGCTCAAAATTCTCCAAGCCAGGCTTCAGCAATACATGAACCGTGAACTTCCAGATGTTATGGCATTAAGTGAGATTAAAGCACATACTCAAAAATAGGAAACCAAAGATGAACTCCAGACAAATGGGAGTTACAAAATTGGCAAATAATAATTAAAATGATGGAATATACACATGTACATATACATCCATAAGCAGAATCAATAGAGTCCACAAAAATAAACCACAATCGACTGACCTGGAGAACAAAGGATACCAAAAATGATATCTACCAGTTAAGAACAAAACTAATGAAAGCACAAACTGGAAAACAAAACTAGAGCAAGGTGCCAAGTGGGGAATAAAGCAATGAAAAAAAAAAAACTAACAAATATGTTGACAGGAAAGGAAAGAAAGAAAGAATAGACACGCAAAGCTAAACAGAAGTAGATAAAAAAGATTTATATACATTAAAGATTAACTGTTAGGGGGAAAGAATAGTAAGAAAAGCAGTGCTGTGATGAACATTGGGGTACATGTGTCTCTTTCAATTCTGGTTTCCTTGGTGTGTATGCCTAGCAGTGGGATTGCTGGGTCATAAGGCAGCTTTATTTCCAATTTTTTAAGGAATCTCCACACTGTTTTCCATAGTGGCTGTACTAGTTTGCATTCCCACCAACAGTGTAAGAGGGTTCCCTTTTCTCCACATCCTCTCCAACATTAATTGCTTGTAGACTTTTGGATCGCAGACATTCTGACTGGTGTGAAATGGTACCTCATTGTGGTCTTGATTTGCATTTCTCTGATAATGAGTGATGTTGAGCATCTTTTCAAGTGTTTGTTAGCCATCCGTATGTCTTCTTTGGAGAAATGCCTATTTAGTTCTTTGGCCCATTTTTTGATTGGGTCGTTTATTTTTCTGGAGTTGAGCTGCATAAGTTGCTTGTATATTTTTGAGATTAGTTGTTTGTCAGTTGCTTCATTTGCTATTGTACCCCAATGTTCATCGCAGCACTGTTTATAATAGCCAGGACATGGAAACAACCTAGATGTCCATCGGCAGATGAATGGATAAGAAAGCCGTGGTACATATACACAATGGAGTATTACTCAGCCATTAAAAAGAATACATTTGAATCAGTTCTAATGAGATGGATGAAACTGGAGCCGATTATACAGAGTGAAGTAAGCCAGAAAGAAAAACACTAATACAGTATACTGACACATATATACAGAATTTAGAAAGATGGTAATGATGACTCTTTATGCAAGACAGCAAAGGAGACACAAATGTATAGAACTGACTTTTGGACTCTGGGGAAGAGGGAGAGGGTGGGATGATTTGGGGGAATGGCTTTGAAACATGTATACTATCATGTAAGAAATGAAGTGCCAGTCTATGTTCGATACAGGATACAGGATGCTTGGGGCTGGTGCATGGGGATGATCCAGAGAGATGATATGGGGTGGGAGGTGGGAGGGGGATTCAGGATTGGGAGCTTGTATACACCCGTGGTGGATTCATGTCAATGTGTGGCAAAACCAATACAGTATTGTAAAGTAAAATAAAGTAAAAATAAAATATTAATTTAAAAAAGAAACTTTTTGAAAAAAAAAGAAAAGTAAACAAAGGGATATTTTTAAAAAATTAAAGTTAAAAAATTTTTAAAGAGAAAAACGAAAAAAAAAAGGAAGAGGAAAGAAAAAACAAAACAACAAAAAAGAAAACTCCACAGAGCTGCAAAGGCCCAACATAAAGGCAGAGGTTTATAGCAACAATAAAAAGTGTGATTGAAAAAAAAAACTCAAAAGATTAATTAGATTTCACAGTGCCAATAAAATCAACAACTACAATGGGGATGGGGGGAGGAAAAAAAAAAAGAAAAAAGATCCATAAGAAACTATACAGCAGGTCAAAACAAGAATAATAATTGTTTTTCTTGAGTCACTGCTGTCAGGATCCTTTCCTTCTCTTTGAGTTACAGTCCACCTCACCTCCCTAGGCTGCCCCCCCAACATTGTGCTGGTCTCTGGACCTGCTGTGGGGGGCATTTCATTTTCTAATCTGTTCCAACTCCTGTGTGTTCTTGCCTCCAATGTCAACAGCTATCAGAACTAGTGCATTTTCTTCTGTGGGAGTTCTCAATGTCCTTTTATATATTCCATAGACACAGGGTCTGCATAGTTGATTGTGTGGATTTAATCTGCAACTTATATAGCTGGTGGGAAGATTTGGGGTCCTCTTCCTTAGACAAACTGCCCCTGGGTTTCAACTGTGGTTTTATTTCCACCTCTGCATGTGGGTCGTCCACTGGGGTTTGCTCCTGAGGCTGTCCTGGAGAACTTGGGGTTGTCCCAGTGAGGACCAGGTGTGGAGGTGGTGTAGCTCCTTGGGTCACAGGGGTTCTGGCAGCACCTGGTACTCAGGGGAGTTGGCAGCTAGGGCATCAGGAAATATAGTGCTCCAGAAGGGTATGGCAGTCAGTATTTTCCAATACACTCCAGTATTCTTGCCTGGAAAACCTCCTGATAGACAAGCCTGGCAGGCCACAGTCTGCAGGGTCGCAGAGAGTTGGACACAACCGAAGGGACCCCATGTGTGTAGACATAAGACTTTTTTTTTTTTTTTGCCTGTGACAGTCTGCCCCAGTGAGGGTTGAAGGTAGCAGAGCTGCTTGGGTCGTGGGGACCATGGTGGAGCCAAATGTGCAGGGACACGGACTGCCTGAGCTGCTGAAGTATTGGCCCTATCAGTCTTTTTTCAAGCCTCTGGTACCTGGCCATCAGAAGGCCTCTTTGGCTAGTCTTTGTCTATAGCTCCGCCTGTTCAGGCACTTAGAGGGCTCCTTTGCTTGGGGTCCTTCCCTGTTGTTCTGTGCATCAGGCACATAGAGGGCCCCCCTTCCCTGTGCCACACCCGGCCCCAGGGTGGGGTCCTACTCTGTAAATTGGCACATGAGGCACTTAAAGGGGCACTCCGGGTGGGGTCCTCCTCTGTAGTTCCCTGCCTCAGGAGCTCGATGGGTCAGCCTTTCTATTGTTCAGCTACCCATGCTGGTGTGTGGGGAGAGAGAGGCTATGGTGATGGCTCCATCCCCTATGCGTGACTTGGCATTTCCCACCACAGTCTCCTCCCTCACATTCCCTCATCTGTCTCTCCACAGCAGCCCTTGCTCTGGGATTGCTCCACAATCCCTAAACTCCATCTCCCAGCCACTGCGCCTTCTAGGGGACTTGCATCCCTGTCTGGGGTGTGTATGGCTGCAGCAAGAACTGTCTGATTCCCATTCTACTCAGGCTGCCACAGATCAACTGTTTCACACTCAGCCTTAAATGTTTCTCCTCTGACTCAGACAATTGCCCCACTGTGGGGATTGGACCCCTGCTTCAGTTCCCCCACATGCTGAGGGCAGGTCCAGTCCTACTAACATTCCAGTTTTTCCCTCTAGTTCCTTCATTCTATGGAGTTTTGTGTGGTTCCATATATTCTTTTCCAATTATCCGGTCCTCCTGTCTGCTCTCAGTTGGTGTTCTGTATGCACTTCTGTGTCTGAAGGTGTATTCCTGATGTATCCAAGGAGAGAGATGTACTCCACATCCACCTACTCATCCGCCATCTTGTTCCTCTACAGAGTGACTTTTTAAAGAACATCAGCTCATGTAACTACTATGCTCAAAACCCAAAATGTAATTCTCCATTTCTCTCAGAGTAAAGTCCTGTCAAAAATCTACATGACACAGACCCCCTGGCCCCACCAGCTCTCTGGCCTTCTCTTCAACTCCTCTCTCCCCACCTCACTAAACTCCACCCACATCAGCTGACTTGCTAGATGTTACATGAATACTCGTACTTCCTTGACTAGCATCTTCTTTTCCAGAGAAATGCAGGGAGCACTATCACTATGTTTCAAGGCTCTTTCTTGTACAAATGAGAAGTTGTGTGGGATAAAGTGTAGTTGCCTCCTCTGCCTAACAGATGTACAGAAATGGAAGCGATTGTGTAAAAATATTTCCTACAGGCACTTGCCCATTTCTAACAGCTGAATACTCCTGATTTTGTTCACAGTCTCAGCCTCTACTAGACTATCAACTCAAGAATTTCTCATTTTAATTAATATCTATTGATAAAACAATTTCTAGGCAGATGATTAAGAAATTAAATGAATAAGATTTGCTCCCTTACAGTAAGCAAAATATAATGCTGAATTTGTAAATGGTATTTTTAGCTTACCAAGATAATTATGCTAAGTTAAAAAATAAATATACAACCTGTAGATTGAAGATTCTTTCTCTATTGTAAGTAAAAAATCACACACATTTGCACAGAAAAATGCACGGAAGTATTATTAAAATGGTTAATCACAGCTTATTTTGATTTTCAATCCTTTGCCTTCTATTTCCCAATTTTGTGTAATTTATATGTATTACCTTAATTATCAGAAAAATAGAAGTATTCTTACTTTGAAGTCTTTATTGATTCATAAAGTGTTAAATGTTTTAAAAGGAAAAGCAAGCTTTCAAAATTTCATACATTTCATTTAAGCACCTTCACAAACTACAAATATCTTCACTGCCCTAGAAGCAAGACATTCTCAAAGAACCACGGTGAGAGCTGAGAGTCAATATTCTTCAGAGAATGGAAACTCAGGATGACCGACACCACTGAAAGAGAAGAATGATTCATTTATTAAATCAGCCATGTTGCCATAGAGAACATTATTCTGTGAATGTGGTCAGGATGGGCTAAAACTGTAAATCTACAAACATGTCCCTCGTTCTCCCCCGACAAGCACACCTGCAGGTGCCTCCATGTGCACACAGCACCTGCATGTCCAGTCCCAACATTCACATGTGATATCCACTCCACAGTGACAGGTAGTTGGACTCACGTTACAAGTTATATGAGAGCACAAGACCTAGGGCTCACTGCGGAGGCCATTTCACACACAGGGAGAACTTCTTCGGTCCCTAGTTGATGAAAAGGTGCACAAATTAGCTGCCCTTTTCCACACATCCATGGATAAGCAAATACTGAGCACTCCAAAAATGCAGAGCACCTCCATTAAGGAACTTGTCATCTATAGGAGAGCTAGCATGTGCACCTGAATAATCACACAGTTCAAAGCAGGATTATTACCTCTTTAATTTAGTCAAACATTGGTTATGCAGTAATGACTATTACTGCTTTTTTCATTTTTCCTATGTTTCTACTTTTCTTTCAGAATTTGTCTTTTTCAATTTGATTGATTAAAGAGTGCATTCTGAGCAATTCCAAGTACCAGGAGCCTGGCTCAGGTCATTACCTGAGCCCACAACAAAGTACAGAAAAGTCACTATCCACCTTTTTTTCAATTATCATGTCTTTTATCAGAAGCATGATAGCTGCTATAAAAACAATAGGGAGAGTTTTGAAATCTTTCACTGGAAACAACATCTTAATTTCACCAATAATTGGTATTCCCTTCTCTCTAAACTCCCTCCCAACATCTCGTGTTTGATTAGTGCTCTGTCCCTTCAATCCTGACATCTTCCTGCAGTAATTGGGCAGTTGGAATTCAATGTTAGTGACTACTTCAAAGTCAAGAGGGTAGGGGCTCCCCAGGAGATGGACCTCTGATGGACAAATGCAACACTGGTGTGAGTCTTGACTCAAGAAACCACAGAGACCCAGACAATCTTACCTGAGTGTGTCCTGCTAAGCAGTCACTCACTGGAGGGTCAGTTAAGCTCAAGATCTACTTGTAATTCAGTTTTGTGAGATAACAAGGATGAAGACATGGGAGTTGTAATAGGGAAGAAAGGGCAGTGAAGAGATCGATTTGTAGGAAACAGATGGTGTCTTGGTGAAGAAATGCCCATAAGGGAGAATGTCCATCAGACACTTAGGGGACAGAGTGGGACAGGCCCATGTGACATCGTAGCACTGATGGATGTTGGCCTTTCTAGGACCTTCCTCCATTAAAAAACATCCACAATACATTTTATAGTTGTGTTGGGGTTAACATGATTGCAGGCTTCCTAGGTGTCTCAGTGGTAAAGGATCCACCTTCAAAGCAGGAGACACGGGTTTGATCCCTGAGTCAGCAAGATCCCCTGGAGAAGGAAATGGCAACTCACTTCAGTATTCTTGCCTGGGAAATCCCAGGGACAGAGGAGCCTGGCGGGCTACAGTCCATGGAAGACCAAGAGTTGGAAATGACTGAGTGACTAAATAACAACAACAAAACTTGAATGCAGTTCATTATGGATTCATTATTATACAGTTATTATTAATATAATAATTTTCCACTGATGTAGAAAGAAATAGAGATTAAAGATGTTCACAGGACCCTGAAAGAATACAGGGCTGCAGGCACTGTGCCTTCTGTGTTTCCGTCCCTCAGTCTTGAATGGAGGCACACCAGGCACAGGGATTAGGGGCACAAAGTAGTGAATTCATCACGATGTCAACTCAGTGATTTTATTGATGGGCTGGCCTGGGCCCCATCACATTTCTCTTGGTCAGAGACAAAGCCCTGGAGGAAGCCTCTGGTCTGAGGTCTGCAGGAAGCCCCTGGTTTACTCCTACTCTAGAAATCAGCACTGTTTTCCTAGATTTAAGCTTTTAAAAAGCTAAGCTCTCCTGCTGACCTGCCTGCTACAGAAAACAATGCTTGTGGGAAACATAAGCAAGTCACTTACAGGTGAAGATCATAGTATCTTATATTACAATTGAGACCATCGATTGCTTTCATGTCTTCTGGAGTCAGTTCAAAGTCAAACACCTAGAAGGAAAGAAGAATCACATTGACCTCTCCCCCAAGGAGCCAGCCTCCCCCTGGGGACTGGAGGACTTTCCAGCTGGATGGAGACAAGAAGAGGAGACAGGGAAGCATGTCTGTCCTCAGTTTCCAGATGAATAAGCCTGGGACCCTCTGCTGAGTTCTCACCTCTCCCTTCCCACACCTTCTCCTTCTCTGTCCACCTCACAAACATTACAGTGCATCAGTCGTTTATCTTTCTAAGTGAATTACTTGAGACAAAAAAAAAAGAAATCTAAAATCATTTTTTCCAAACACACTGCTTTTAGACTTGATACTTGAACCTGAGTTAACATTAGACTGATTGCCTCTCCCCAACATACCCTAAGGGCAACAGCATTCGGCTGAAGCAATGTGGGAAGGAGGCTCCCCTGAGAAAGCCTGTTCAGCACTCTGATATCAAACTACTCATTATCTATGATTGAATCTAGAAAAAAACCTTTATGTATATACATTCCTGGAGAAAGTTATGAGACGTGTTTAAATATTAAGGAACAACAAATTATTAAAAATTCACATTATAACAATGAAATGGAAAGCTCAATTTTGTAAAGAAATTCATTTTCTCCAAAGTGATCTCTTGTTTCAGTGCAACATGAACCAAAGACTTAAACACATATTCTGTTGTGGAAGTTGGTATACTGATACTGAATTTTAAATAAGAGAAGAGCTAGTCAAAAGCAGTCAAGAAATCGTTAAAATAGAAGAACGTACCATACTAAAAAGCAAAACTTATTTTTTACTTCAGTAACAGTTAAATACACAAGAGTGGGCAGAAATGTACTTATGGACACTTGATATCTGGCAGAGTTGACAAGGAAAATCTGTGGAAATGGACAGTTGTTTTAGCTATTCAGTCACTTAGTATGTCTGACTCTTTGTGACCCCAAAGGAAGAGATTTTTTCCCCCACTCACTGACTGAGAATCATATCACTGTGCTGAAAAGACTAGGTTAGTTGCCTTATTCTAGTCAATAAAAACTATACAGAGAAGTCCTCAGGCTCCTCTGACAAGAGCCATCCATCTGCTAAAGCAGAACTCCCGAGCTGCTCAGCACTGAACTGCAAATGCACAAAAGAGCCCAGCCTAGAGGACAACAGCTGAGCTGAGTGCAGCCTGATTTTCAAACCACAGATTCAGATACATAAATGAACTCCGCATTAAATCCTGAAACTGGGGAGAGTTTCCTGCACAGCTAAGGGTACAATAAGGGTCTCCTACAAATAAATCAAAAGAGAAACAACCTAGTTAAAGTGGACAAAGTCATTAAGAGGAACTTCACAAAGACAGAAACTCAAAAAGATTAAATGTATGAAGATGAAAGCCTGTTAGTATTCAGGGAAATATTAATAAAACCAAAAGGCTTTGGAAGTTAAAGATAATTTTTGTGCCCCCAAATTCACTTGTTATGGTGTTAAAAATGGAGCCTTTGAGGGAGGAGTAGGTCATGATGGCAGAGCCCTCACAAATGAGATTTCAAGAATATCATATTCATATAAGAGACTTGGGAGAGCTCTGTTTCCCCTCCAACATGTAAAGATACAAGGAGAAGCCTGTGACCTGGAGGAGAGTCCTCACCCAACCACACAGGTACCCTGATCTCAGATCTACAGCTTCACAACTGTGAGAAACAAATTTAAATTTTTTCACAGCCACTCAGCCTGTAGTGTTTTGTTAGAGCAGTTCAAACAGTCTAAGAAAAATCACATGATGCAATTTTATCAATTGAAAACAGAGAAACTAAGATATTTTCCTTAGGAGCCCTCTGCCCACAGCCCTGCTCGTCACCTGCATGTTCTCTTTGATCCACTTCTTGTTGTTACCCTTGGCCAGAACCACAACCCCACGTTGTATCTGGTAGCGAAGGGCAACCAGAGCTGCCGTCTTCTTGTGCTTTTGAGCAATGGCAGAGAGAACTGGGTCCTCCAGGAGAACGGGGTGGTTTGGGTTCACCCTGGAAGGAATTTCAGAAATGCTGAGGAGCTGAGACTATGCAGTTTCTAAGGAGGCTTCTCAAACAGACCAAGTAGGTCCACTCTAGAACAGTGCTTCCCAAAGTCTGGTCCAGGGACCGGCATCATCAGCTTCACTTAGGATTTTATTAGAAATACAAATGCCATGGCTGAGCTTAAGACAAACTGAATCAGAACCTCAACTGTGTCACTTCCCATTTTGTGTTTACAGAGCTCTGCAGGTGATTCGGATGTATTATTGAGTTGAGACCAGAATGCCAAATTGTGGATTATTTTCTTTAATTCTCAGGGGTTGTTTTTCTTCTGCAATCAAGGGCATGAATAGAGAAACAGTAGGAGGAGCCCAAGAATTGTTTTTTAAATTTCACTTTTTAAAGTATTGATAAAAATTGAGTAGTCTCAAAAATAAGAGATGTTTATTTCATCATTATTTTTCTAGGATGTTCACAGAAATGCTTCAAATTGAAATGTTTTCTATCATGATATACCGAGCAGTTACATATTATCCAAATTTTAGATATGAGCTAAGTGAGGCTTGCAACATCCGTTTTTACAAATGTGTTCATTAGTTAATAAGTAAATCATGACATCACCTTGTGTCTCTGGTCTCAACTGGGGGATTCTATATAGATTTCAGTGCAGACATTTGTTATTGATGAGTCTACAAGCTAGTACAATGTAGAAAAATTGTCTGGGTGATGGGAAGATAAAAGGATTAATTTCATCCCACCCCTCTCTCCCCTCTGCCTATGAGAGTTATCCGAGTACTGTGCTATTTAAATTGTTTCATCAAATATTGAATTTCAGGGAAACTCCAGATGTATTCATTAGGATTCAATACCATTCTTTTACTCGTTGGGATCCCAGAGCAGCATAGGCAACAAGAACGATTTCATGTGACTTGCAGAAATCCAACAGTTTGCTCTGGTTGAGATAAGGGTGACATTCCACCTGTAGAATGCCCAAAGAGAAGAATGTCAGATTATGTGCAAAGGCAATATTAACAGACAGGGAAAGACTAAAAGTTTTCAAAGTCTAAAGGGAAGACTAGAACATTAAAGGAAAACGGGAAATGTCAATATTTACAAGAAACAGAGAAAAGTGTATTTATACAGTTAATTTTATGATAGACATGGATGGGAGAAGCAGTCCAATATTGAGTAATCAAAAGCTGTGCTCTACATTTGAGTAGATGTTCTTGAGTAACTATTTCATAAATTACTAGTATCACCTTGAGCCTTTAACTTCATCCTCTAACCTGGATGATTTTCATCACCTCCAACACATTTTTCTGAACTATGCTCCTTGTTTAAGACTCATAAATGCTGAGACAACTAGTCCAAGAATTCAGACATCAGAACCCCACACAAACCCTTAAACTCCACCTCAGCTGTTTTGACTCTTTATTAATTTACTTCTGATTCCATGTTTTTATCATCTTCCTTCCTGTATGCAGTTCTCTTCAGGGCACATTTCCCTCCATCTGTTCATCCTTCCATCTCAGGGAAATGCCTCCTTTCTCTAGTTCTGAGTTCTACCCACAGTTTAGAAGGAAGGCATCCCACCTTTTCCAGCCAGATGTTTGTAAACAGAGAAACTGTTATGGATTCTATTCACACCATCCAGAGAGGCTCTGCTCTCTAGAATCCTCTGACCCACAAAGGTCAGATGAACAGGAGGAGAGGACAGACAGACATCAGGCTCCAGGGCAAGAAGGAGGTTGTGAAGAGCAGAGGGAGAGGAGCCGAGCTGCTCACCTGGTTGCAGACGGGCTTGTACTTGAGCCCTGGCTTGTTCAGGATCTTCTCCAGCTGCTTGTGGTTGAAGTTGGACACCCCTCCCTCCCAGGCCCTGGAGAAGTGTAAGGATGCAGGGCTGA
>NW_024070194.1:40032519-40084583 GCF_014754425.2 Oryx dammah
TCAGCCCTGCATCCTTACACTTCTCCAGGGCCTGGGAGGGAGGGGTGGGGAACAGTCATGAACAGTCACTTGGAATGGGCAATAGAATAAGAATAAATGCTGAAAAACATCAGTAATCACACTCATCCATCAAGAATTACCCTTGACTATCAAGAAGAAAACTCAGGAAGAAGGTCATCATATAAAAAGAAAAACTACTGTCTTCACCTTAGAAAAACTCCAGAGAAGATATATCACATGGAACGAAAAAGATGCCTGTCTACACTGCCCCAAATTCTCCTCCTCCATTCCTCTCTGTGAACATTTCAGCAATGGTTTCCTCTCCACAACCCCAGCATCCATGGCCTTAGATTCACGAACTGCTGACTCTGATGGTCCACAGCCCATTCTCACAGGTGGAAGAAATGAAGGAGGTTCCCCCTCTTCTGGCTGGTTCTCTCCTCCATGGACTTACCTCCCACGTGCGACAGAAATCCACTGAGTCAAATATCAGTTTTCCATTTTCATCTTTGGGGTATAATTCCTCCCCTGGCTGGATAGAAGCATTCATTTTAGACATGTCACAAAATAATTTCTCTGCATTTACAGGCTGCTAGGCACCAGGGAGTAAACCTCTATCAGGTAGCTACACAAATTTCTAAATATTAATATTTTCAAAGTGATTTGCACATATGGAGTTGTCAGCAATACCTTTAGGAAAGAGGCTTATTCCAATCTCTTACACTCAGACTTCCTTTTCTCTCTGAGCATCAGGTGCCCTAGGGCAGGCATGTGAACCAGCAAGGCTATCTTTAGGTGGATATGGAGTGTGGATGATCCACACATGCTCTCAAATATTCATGACCATGAGCCTTGAACTACCCCAAGGTCATATTTGCCTCCAGTGGAAAATGTTCAGTAAAAAATAAAGTAAATCATGAGTAGTGTCCTGATAAGGGATAGAAGAAAGGAGACATTTCTGAACACTGCTGCAAATCCTCAAAACACTGTGTCTGGGACTTGCCATCTACATAGTCCACTAAGCGATTTTGCATTAGATAGCTTGAGTTTATTTCTGTAACTTGAAACCAAGAGTTCTAAGTAAACCACCATTCTTAATGGCTAAGTGCAGTCTATAAACCTTATCATGAAGACAGGCAAGAGTGTAGGCCATGTCTTGTCTCCCAGCTTCCTATACAGTTCAGAGATTTGACTCACCCAGAGGAAGCACCACCAAATCTGCTCAACTTGAAAGAGTAAAAGACAAGATTAACTCATCATGTTCAACCTAAGGCAGTGTCATGCTCACCACAGCTGCACCAAACTCTTGGTTCATGAAATCCCCAGACACTCAGGAGTCATAACAAGGACTGTGTGCAGAACTCGCTGATTTCTATTTCCCTTAATTTTTCAGGCAGAGACTCAGATTATTAACTCCTTTCAAAAAACTCAGTTAAAAAATCACAAAGGATTATTTGGGGGATTCTACTCTAGTGTAATCATCCTTTCAACCTACTAAGAAAACTCTTTCTTCAACCATCCATGCAAGTTGATACGCATTCTAACACAAGATATAACATTGATGTGATCACACAAATTTCTAACCTTCAGAGCCAGGGGATAATGCATAATATAGAGATCGACATAGTCCAGTTGAAGATTTTTCAGTGACTTTTCCAAGGCTGGTCGGACCAACTCTGGTCGAAGGGAAGTTAACCAAAGCTGCAGAAGTTAAAGAATGAAAGTTGCATTAATAATACACGAGGTAATTTTTTTTTTTTGAGGCTTGTGGAATATTACTTCCCCTACCAAGGATGGAATCCCGGCTCATGGCAGTAAAGCACCAAGTTTTAAACACTGAACCATCAGGGAACTCTAATACTTTAGGAATATACCAATAAGCATAGTTCAGCAAACAACTCTTCACCAAAGGATCCTATTATGTAATTGTCACCTGGGCACAATCACTTGCACACATGCACACACACTATACACACAGCACCTTTGAAGTGCAGAATATGTCTTCTCTCTTCACAGTGCCATCTGCAATCTTGCTTCGAATGGCCTGGCCTATCTCCTCTTCATTTTGGTAGACGTGAGCACAGTCAATATGGCGGAACCCGATCTCTATAGCGAATGGGGTGAATTCCAGAGCATCCCTCTTAGACACCTACATAAGCAACAAAGGTAGAAGTTGAATACCCACATAAGATATTGCTAGGCACAAGCTTTGATCTTCCTAAGAATCAAATTTTTTCTGTCTTTGGTTAGTTCTGTATGTATAATGATGAACCCATGACAGTTTCCCTTAACATTTCTAATAAGTAATTAAATGAACACTACCCAAGAACCCTTCAACTTCAGGTGATCAGTGGCTGACTGCTGGTATCAGAGGATGGCAAAACCAACTTTAGGTTCAGTGATTTGATGAAAGAACTCAAAGGACTCAACAAAATGTTGTAGTCATGAATATGATTTATAATGGGAGGTGTTTGAAGCAAAATGAGCAAAGTTACAAGGTGCCTGGTAAAAGTACCAAGAACCAAGGTGAAAGCTTCTGAGACTTCTATCTACCAGTGAAGCCACACAGAATACACCCCCCCCCCAAAAAAAGTATCTTTTCAAGGTGTACAATGTGATATTCTCATATAAGTTATTCTTGTTATTCACTTGCTCAGTCGTGTCTGACTCTTTGAAACCTCATGGACAGCAGCACTCCAGGTTTCCCTGTTCTTCATCTTCTCCGAGTTTGCTCAAACTCGTGAGCCAATGATGCCATCAAACTATCTCATCCTCTGTCCCCTCCTTCGCCTCTTGCTCTAAATCTTCACCAGAATCAGGGTGTTTTCCAATAAGTTGTCACTAACATCAAGTAGCCAAAGTATTGGAGCTTCAGCTTTAGCATCAGTCATTCCAAGGAATATCAGAGTTGGTTTCCTTTAGGATTGACTAGTTTGATCTGCTGGCTGTCCAAAGGACTCTCAAGAGTCTTCTCCAACATCACTGCACAAATGCGTCAAGTCTTTTGTTGTTGTTGTTGTTGATGGTGACAGCGTTGGTCTGTATTTTTATTTTATTTATTTATTTATTTTTAATTTTACTTTATTTTACTTTACAGTATTGTATTGGTTTTGCCATACATCAACGTGAATCCACCACGGGTGTACATGAGTTCCAAATCTTGAACACCCCTCCCACCTCCCTCCCCATACCATCTCTCTGGGTCATCCCAGTGCACCAGCCCCAAGCATTGTGTATCCTGCATTGAACCTAGACTGGTGATTCGTTTCTTACATGATATTATACATGTTTTAATGCCATTTTCCCAAATCACCCCACCCTCTCCTCCCAGAGTCCAAAAGTCTGTTCTATACATCTGTGTCTCTTTTGCTGTCTCGCATACAGGGTTATCATAACCATCTTTCTAAATTCCATATATATGCATTAGTATACTATATTGGTGTTTTTCTTTCTGGCTTACTTCACTCTGTATAATCAGCTCCAGTTTCATCTACCTTATTAGAACTGATTCAAATGTATTCTTTTTAATGGCTGAGTAATACTCCATTTGTATATTTACCACAGCTTTCTTATCCATACGTCTGCTGATGGACATCTAGGTTGCTTCCATGTCCTGACTATTAAAAACAGTGCTACAATGAACATTGGGGTACACGTGTCTCTTTCAATTCTGGTTTCCTCGGTGTGTATGCCCAGCAGTGGGATTGCTGGGTCATAAGGCAGCTCTATTTCCAATTTTTTAGGAATCACCACACTGTTCTCCATAGAGGCTGTACTAGTTTGCATTCCCACCAACAGTGTAAGAGGGTTCCCTTTTCTCCACATCCTCTCCAGCATTAATTGCTTGTAGACTTTTGGATCGCAGCCATTCTGACTGGTGTGGAATGGTACCTCATTGTGGTTTTGATTTCCATTCCTCTGATGATGAGTGATGTTGAGCATCTTTTCACGTGTTTGTTAGCCATCTCTGTCTTCTTTGGGAAAATGTCTATTTAGATCTTTGGACAATTTTTTGATTGGGTCGTTTATTTTTCTGGAATTGAGCTGCAGGAGTTGCTTGTATATTTTTGAGATTAGTTGTTTGTCAGTTGCTTCATTTGCTATTATTTTCTCCCATTCAGAAGGCTGTCTTTTCACCTTGCTTATAGTTTCCTTTTTTGTGCAGAAGATTTTAAGTCTAATTAGACCCCATTTGTTTATTTTTGCTTTTATTTCCAGTATTCTGGAAGGTGGATCATAGAGGATCCTGCTGTGATTTATCTCGGAGAGTGTTTTGCCTATGTTCTCCTCTAGGAGTTTTATAGTTTCTGGTCTTACGTTTAGATCTTTAATCCATTTTGAGTTTATTTTCATGTATGGTGTTAGAAAGTGTTCTAGTTTCATTCTTTTACAAGTAGTTGACCAGTTTTCCCAGCACCACTTGTTACAGAGATTGTCTTTTCTCCATTGTATATTCTTGCCTCCTTTAAAGATAAGGTGTTCATAGGCACATGGATTTATCTCTGGGCTTTCTATTTTGTTCCATTGATCTATATTTCTGTCTTTGTGCCAGTACCATACTGTCTTGATGACTGTGGCTTTGTAGTAGAGCCTGAAGTCAAGTTCATAGCAATATAGGCATACCTCAAGAAACAAGAAAAAGTAAAGTAAATAACCTAACTCTACACCTAAAGCAACTAGAAAAGGAAGAAATGGATAACCCCAGGGTTAGTAGAAGGAAAGAAATCTTAAAAATTAGGGCAGAAATAAATGCAAAAGAAACAAAAGAGACCATAGCAAAAATCAACAAAGCCAAAGCTGATTCTTTGAAAGGATAAATAAAATTGACAAACCATTAGCCAGACTCATCAAGAAACAAAGGGAGAAAAATCAAATCAATAAAATTAGAAATGAAAATGGAGAGATCACAACAGACAACACAGAAATACAAAGGATCATAAGAGACTACTATCAGTAATTATATGCCAATAAAATGGACAACGTGGAAAAAAATGGACAAATTCTTAGAAAAGTACAACTTTCCAAAACTGAACCAGGAAGAAATAGAAAATCTTAACAGACTCATCACAAGCATGGAAATTGAAGAAATCAGAAATCTTGCAGCAAACAAAAACCCACGTCCAGACAGCTTCACAGCTGAATTCCACCAAAAATTTAGAGAAGAGCTAACACCTATCCTACTCAAACTCTTCCAGAAAATTGCATAGGAAGGGAAACTTCCAAATTCATTCTATGAGGCCACCATCACCCTAATACAAAAACCTGACAAAGATGCCACAAAAAAAGAAAACTACTGGCCAATATCACTGATGAACATAGATGCAAAAATCCTTAACAAAATTCTAGCAATCAGAATCCAACAACACATTAAAAAGATCATACACAATGACCAAGTGGGCTTTATCCCAGGGATGCAAGGATTCTTCAATATCTGCAAATCAATCGATGTAATTCACCACATTAACAAATTGAAAAATAAAAGCCATTTGATTATCTCAATAGATGCAGAGAAAGCCTTTGACAAAATTCAACATCCATTTATGATAAAAAAAAAAACTCTCCAGAAAGCAGGAATAGAAGGAACATACCTCAACATAATAAAAGCTATATATGACAAACTCACAGCAAACATTATCGTCAATGGTGGAAAATTGAAAGCATCTCCCCTAAAGTCAGGAACAAGACAAGGATTCCCACTTTCACCACTACTATTCAACATAGTTTTGGAAGTTTTGGTCATAGCACTCAGAGCAGAAAAAGAAGAAATAAAAATAATCCAAATTTGAAAAGAAGTAAAACTCTCACTGTTTGCAGATGACATGATTCTCTACATAGAAAACCCTAAAGACTCCACCAGAAAATTACTAGAGCTAATCAATGAATATAGTAAAGTTGCAGGATATAAAATCAACACAGAAATCCCTTGCATTCCTATACACTAATAATGAGAAAGTAGAAAACGAAATTAAGGACACAATTCCATTCACCATTGCAACGAAAAGAATAAAATACTTAGGAATATATCTACCTAAAGAAACTAAAGACCTATATATATAAAACTATAAAACACTGGTGAAAGAAATCAAAGAGGACACTAATAAATGGAGAAATATCCATGTTCATGGATCAGAAGAATTAATATAGTGAAAATGAGTATACTATGCCAAAGCAATCTACAGATTCAATGCAATCCCTATCAAGCTACCAGCGGTATTTTTCACAGAGCTAGAAAAAATAATTTCACAATTTGTATGGAAATACAAAAAACCTCAAATAGCCAAAGCAATCTTGAGAAAGAAGTATGGAACTGGACACATGAATCAATTCTTTGGTGCACAGCCTTCTTTATGGTCCAGCACTTACATCCATATATGAACATGACTACTGGAAAAACAATAGCTTTGACAATATGTACCTCTGTGGGCAAAGTAATGTCTATGCTTTTTAATATGCTGTCCAAGATTGTTATAGCTTTTCTTCCAAGGAGAAAGTGTCTTTTAATTTTCTGGCTACACATCATTCACAGTAATTTTGGAGACCAAAAAAAATAAAGTCTGTCACTGTTTCCATTGTTTCCCCATCTATTTGCCATAAAGTTATGGGACAGGATGCCATGATCATAGTTTTTCAAATGTGGAGTTGTAAGCCAGGTTTTTCAAACTCCACTTTCACTTTCATCAAGAGGCTGTTTAATTCCTCTTCACTTTCTGCCATTATGGTGGTGTCATTTGCATATCTGTGGTTACTGATATTTCTCATGGCAATCTTGATTCCAGCTTGAGCTTCATCCAGCCTGGCATTCCTCAAGATTGTACTTACTCATATAAGTATCCATTCTTAATAATTAACACAAGCAAGCTAGTTAACACCATCACCTCACATAGCTACCTTTTAGAAGTGCTTGTAAGAAGATATAGATCTAGTCTCTACAAAATCTCAAGATATAGCCCATTATTTTTAACTATAGTCAACTTGCTGTACATCAGGTCTCCAGAATTATGCCTCTTATAACAGAAGGTTGTACCCTTGGCCAACATCTTTCCATTTTTCCCAGGCTTGTCACCAGCTTCTGGTCACCATAACTCTACTCTCTCTTCTATGAGTACCACTACTTTAGATTCCACCTACAAAGAGATCATGCAGTATTTGTCTTTCTATTTCTGGCTTACTTCACTTGTGATTGCAAATGGACTAACTTTGTCTTCAATGCTCAATAATATTCCATTCCTTTTTATGTGATTCAGAATCTTTCTCATTTCAAGGAGGTAGATAATTGGTGTAACAGACTTCTGCTGGGTCTAGTTCTGGTTTTTTTTTTTTTTGATGCACGGACATTTGGGGATGGGCTTCCCTGGTGGCTCAGACGGTATAGAATCTGCCTGCAATGCAGGGGACCTGGGTTCAATCCCCAGGATAAGAGATCCCCTGGAGAAGGGAAAGGCTACCCACTCCAGTACTCTCGCCTGGAGAATTCCACAGACTGTACAGTCCATGGGATCACAAAGAGTCAGACACGACTGAGTGATGTTCACTTTCAGGGATGTACCTGGGAATGAGCTCAGTATGAGCTTCAGTAACAGCCCTGTCCCTTTCCTCTCCTCAACCCAATGTGCTCTATGAAGTAAACAAGTTCTGTCTTCTATCTGCAAAGTGTCTCTTAATAATTTTTCCACTTTATAAATTAGAATAGTGAGCCTCAAAGTATAAGTCCAGTCCCTTGTCACATCTACTCTAAAGACAAGATAGACAGCAAACTTTCTGGCTTCCAGTCTAGAGACTTGTCCACTAACCCCTCTTATGATCAAGCACTGCAGACCATACTTTAATAAAAACACATTACAAAACCCCAGGATACATTACAAAACCTGGCCTGTAAGATTGTGTCTTATCCCCTCAAGTGATACTAAGGTTCCCATCAGAAGAAGTTTCCAAGCAGAAACAAGAGCACAAGGCAAAAAACAGCTGGAGTGTTCCTTGCTTGGCACCAAGCAGGTATCCCACAGTAGAAAAGCAATTCTCTCCCATTAGTTTTCAGTCACCTCATCTTCAGGACCTTCCACCTCAAATACTTTTCTGGGTCATGTATTATTGGAAGCAGGAAAGAGCTCTTGAACTAATAAAACATACAGAAAAACCTTGCAACTGCAGTCACCCACAAAGGAAAGCAGCTGACAGTCAGTGATCTTGACAGACGAGTCTCACCTCTTCTCCCAAGCTGGGAAAGAGATGGAAAGGGGAGGGGAACCCAGACCCAGAGTAATCTACAGGTGAGCACAGTTTCATACCCTGATGCAGAGTGAAGACTGAATGCTCTCTCCTCTTTCATAGGGCGTGGTTCTGGCCTGGTTATTGGAATGATGTGATCCTCCCAGAGTCACACAGGAGCTCAGTGCTTGACAACCCAAGTCCCTTTCACTCATGTTACATCCACTACTATTTATATCTCGACCTACAACTGCTACTGTTACCTCTGGAGGTGCATAGGTTCCGAATCCCAGGACAGGAATGAAGTGGCCATCATTAAGTTTCACTCTCTGGCTTTGGGAATCCATTGCCTATTTCTCCGTGGAGTAAGCAGACTGATGTTTTTCTTCCTTCACAGGTTAGGAATAACAGGAAGGTAACACCCCAGCTGCACCATCCAATGTTAGCAGATATATTGCAGGAGGAGCGTGATTAAACCAGTTTCCATTGAGTAAGAACAGGATTGAAATCAATTAGCTTGTTTGCTTTTTTTTTTTTTTAGCAGGAAAACACTATTATGTAATGATGATATGTATTGAATAATTATTGACCATATTTTAGACTAGAAACTTCCACAAGAGCAATAGTTTTTATTTTTCTATTACAAAGCCAATCTCGATCCAATATCAGTTGAAACAATGGTCTTACAGTACAAACATACACGAATACACAAATCACACAATCCAAAAGTGTTTAATAAGCATTTTTGAAAATGTTACCCTGTAATAAAGAATCAAAACTTAAAATGAAAATAAATTTGCCTTTTTACATTTTCCATCAGCAAAATTATTATGCTTTACAGACCTGACTGGTGAAATCCTGAACATGATATGGAAACCAGATTTTTGGCCAAAGTGCTTATTGGAGGTTAATTATTAACAGTTTTAAGATATCATGTGCAGTGTGCAAACTCTGAGTGTTCATACCTTGTACTTAGTTATATAACTCTAATAGTACTCTCATAATGTAACTGACACATATTTTACATAATTCATTAACTGTTCCACATTATTCATAAAGAAAAACCTATAAACAAATTAAAATACAACAAATTTGGAAAGAGTAATGGAAATTGTGATGCACTTATAGACAGGGATATTGTGAAGACAAATAAAGTTTAACATGTGCTGTGATGTCAGCAAAATGGTGAGATGGGAGGACGGAAGTCTCCCATGGAAAGACAAGAAAAGAAAGAGAAGGCAGCTGAAAAACCTCATAGGAGCTCTGGAAAACAGTCGAAGATCTATAGCACAAAAAGTGAACAGGCAACTAGGAAAAATCCAGAACAGAATTACAGAAAATGTCATCGTGTATTCCTTACCTTTACCCTCCTCCTGCCTGGGGCAGTGCAGTCTTGATCAGTTCCAGTTGCCTCCCTCAAACCAGAATGATCAGAGAAAACCATATGTGCAATGTTCCAACCTACCTGGGGACTGGCTGGAGACTGGTGTCTGTTCCACTTAACTCTAAACTTAAACTGAAGAGCAGCTGGAGAGGCTATTACAGCTACAGGAGGAATATATATATATATATATATATATATCTTTATGTATACATATATATGTATGTATATATATATGTGTGTTTGTATATATATGTGTGTGTTTGTATATGTATTATGTATGTACATATACATTATACTTATACATACATACAGGGACTGAAGGACAAAGGAATAAAGTGGAGACACAGACTAGACCATGTATTAATAAAACCCTGAAGAGAACTGGGGTGTGGCTTTGGAGGACATAGGGCATTCAAAAAACAGTCATAAGTTTACCAGAATCAGAAAGCAATTCTCAGGCCAGGCATGATGATGACTCAGAAATGACTGAGACCCCCTTAGCTTTCTTGTTGGGCTGATCCCAGGACTAGAAGCATGATGAGCAAACTAATGAAGAAGTCATGACAAGAAACAAATCTACCAAGAGCAAATTTTTGCCTGCTGTTTCAAGTACCCAATGATGAACACAAACACACACAGGAACACACACACAGGAATATACACACACACACAGCAACACACACAGGAACATACACACACACATCTGGATGGGGCAGTGCACACTTATAAGGGATGGAATGAGTTTGGATCCAGCCATCAGAGTTCTGCTCTAGCACCTTGGGACTCACACGGTCCAGTAGGGTGGGGACACCCAGTAAGCACAGAAACCTCTGCTCACACTTGGCTCTGGTGTAACCTCTCTCTCCCCTCCCACCAAGCTGCCAGCATGCCCTGGGGAAGGGGTGACCCTGCCAACATCAGCTCCAGCTCTGCCCCAAATCCTCTGAGCACAAAGAATGCACAGGGACCTGTCCACACATGGACACCCCTGCAAGACCAGAACAAGTAAGTTTTTCACCTAATTTCATAGGGATGCTTTCTTGGTGGCTCAGCTGGTAAAGAATCTGCCTGCAGTGTGGGAGACCTGGATTGATCTCTGGCTTGGGAAGATCCCCTGGAGAAGGGAACAGCTACCCACTCCAGTATTCTGGCCTGGAGAATTCCATGGACTGTACAGTCCATGCAGTCACAAAGAGTTGGACACGACTCAGCAACTTTCACTTCACAGGGAGAGAGGAAATTAATGAGAAGAGAGAGGAATTTGTGTCAAATAAAACAATAAGAATAAACACCTGAGAAACAATCAGCTATGAGATAGACATTGATAGTTTACCAATATAATTTACCAGAATGGAGAAACATAAGAAGAATGCTACCTTAACTAAGGAATGGAACATACTAACATTCACAGTGTAGGGGTTCCAGAAGCAGAAGAGAGGAGGAAAGGGGCAGAAAATGTATCTGATGAAAGTATGGCTAAAATGTTCTTAACCTAGGACTTCCCTGGTGGTCCAGTGGTGAGGACTCTGTCTTCCACTGCACGGGGCACAGGTTCTGAACCTGGTCGGGGAACTACTTACCAAAGGTGATTAAAATCATGAGATAGGGGATATTCCTGGATTACCTGGATCACTCTGGTATATTCACAGAGTCCTTATACATGGGCCCTGGGAGGGCTGTAGTCGAAGAGAAGGTGGGAAGAAAGGAGCATTAGATAAGAGAATCAAAGACCCTATGGGCTGTCTCTGAAGATGTTGGAAGAGTGTCCAAGACAGAAAATGAAGCATTCTCTTGTATAGTGACATAGTCGCGTATGACTCTTTGCACCCCATGGACTATAACACACAAGGATTCCCTGTCCTTCACTATCTCCTGGGGTTTGCTCTAACTCATGTCCATTGAGTCAATGATGCCATCAAACCAGCTCATCCTCTGTCGCACCCTTCTCCTCCTGCCCTCAGTCTTTCTTGCATCAGGGTCTTTTCCAATAAGTCAGCTCTTTGCATTAGGGTGAAAAATATTGGAGCTTCAGCTTCAGCATCAGTCCTTCCAACGAATATTCAAGGTTGTTTTCCTGTAGGGTTGACTGCTTTGTTCTCCCTGCCGTTGAAGGGACTGAATCTTCTCCAACACCACCGTTCAAAAGCATCAATTCTTTGGCCTTCTTTATGGTTCAATTCTCACATCCATACATGACTACTGAAAAACCATATTTTTTACTAAATGAAACTTGGTGGGCAAAGTGATGTCTCTGCTTAATACGTTGTCTAGGTGTGTCATAGACTTTTTCCAAGGACCAAGTGTCTTAATTTCCTGGCTGCAGTCATGGTTCATAGCGATTTTGGAGCCCAAGAAAATAGTCTGTCACTGTTTCCATTTTTTTCCCATCTATTTGTCACAAAGTGATGGGACTGGATGGGCTTCCAGGTGGCCCTACTGGTAAAGAACTTGCCAATGCAGGAGACATAGTGACATAGTGACATGGGTTCTACACCTGAAGGAAGGCATGGCAACCCACACCAGTATTCTTGCTCAGGGAATCCCATGGACAGTGGAGCCTGGCCAGCTACAGTCCATAGGGTCGCAAAGAGTCAGACATGACTGAAGCGACTTAGCATGCACTCACGCATGATGTGACTGATTGCAATGATCTTATTTTCTTGAATGCTGAAATTTAAGCCAGGTTTTTCACTCTCCCTACCACCTTCATCAAGAGGCTCTTTAGTTCCTCTTCACTTTCTGCCTGAAAGGTGGAGTTATCTGCATAACTGAAGTTATTGATATTTCTCCCATCAATCTTGATTCCAGCCTGTGATTCATCCAATCCTGCACTTAGCTTGATGTACTCCACATATAAGTCAAATATGCAGGGTGGCAATATACAGCCTTGACATATTCCTTTGACAATCTTAAACCAGTTCATTGTTTCATGTCTGGTTCTAACTTTTGCTTCTTGACCTGCATACAGGTTTCTCAGGAGGCAGGTAAGGTTTTCTGTTATTTCTATCTCTTTAAGAATTGTCTACAGTTTGTTCTGATCCACACAGTCAAAGACTTTAAAGTAGTCATGGAAGCAGAAGTAGATGTTTTTATGGAATTCCCTTGCTTTTCTATGATCCAAGAGATATTGGCAGTTAGATCATTGCTTCCTCCACTTTTTCTAAATCCAACTTTTAAAAGTTTTCAGTTCACATATTGCTAAAGTCTAGCTTGAAGGATTTTGAGCATTACTTTGCTAGCATGTGAAATGAGTGCAACTTGCAGTAGTTTGAACATACTTTGGCATTGCCCTTTTTTGTGATTGGAATAAAAACTGACTTTTTCCAGTCCTGTGACCCCGGCTTTGCTTTCCAAATTTGCTGGCATATTGAGTGCAGCACTTTCACAGCATCATCTTTTAGGATTTCAAATAGCTCAGCTAGAATTCCATCATATCCACTAACTTTGCTCATAGTAATGCTTCCTTGGGCTGACTAGACTTCACACTCCAGGATTCTGGCTAGAGGTAAGTGATCACACCATTGTGGTTATCCAGGTCGTTAAGACCTTTTCTGTACAGTTCTTCTGTGTATTCTTGCACCTCTTTTTAATCTCCTCTGCTTTTATTAGGTCCTTACCATTTTTTTCCTTTATTGTCCTCATCTTTAATGAAAAGTTTCCTTGGTATCTCTAATTTTCTTGAAGAGGCATCTAGTCTTTCCCATTCTATTGTTTCAGTCTATTTCTTTGCATTGTTCACTTAAGAAGGCTTTCTTATCTCTCCTCGCTATTGCTTGGAGCTCTGCACTCAGTTGGGTATGCCTTTCCCATACTCCTTTCCTTTCCCATTTCCTCTGTCCTCAGCTGTTTGCAAGGTCTCCTCAGACAGCCATTTTGCCTTCTTGCATTTCTTTCTCTTCGGGATGGTTTTCTCACCACCTCCTGTACAGTGTTACAAAAGTCATCCATAGTTTCAGGCACTCTATCAATTTAATCCTTTGAGTCTATTAATCATTTCTATTATATCATCATAAGGGATTTTATTTAGGTCATATGTGAATGGTCTAGTGATTTTCCTACTACAGGGAAGGAATACAGGCCCACCTATCAACAGCAAATTGGATAAAAGATTTACTGAGCATGACCCTGCCTACCAGAGTAAGACTTAGTTTTCCCCACAGTCAGTCCCTCCCATCAGGAAGCTTGAAAATCCCTCACATGGCAGACAGAGGAGCAAGAATTTCAATCCTATGGCCCTCAGAATGAAAACCACAATCACAGAAAACTAACCAAAATGATCACATGGGATCACAGTCTTCTGTAACTCATGAAACTATGAGTCATGCCATACAGGGCCACCCAAGATGAGCAAGTCATGGTGGAGAGTTCCAGCAAAATGTGGTTCACTAGAGAAGGCAATGGAAAACTACTTTAGCATTCTTGCTGTGAGAACCCCATGAACAGAATGAAAAGGCCAAAAGATATGACCCTGAAGGATGAACTTCCCAGGTCAATAGGTGCCCAATGTGCTACTAGGGAAGAGGGAGAAATAGCACAAGAAAGAATAAGGAGGCTGTGCCAAAGCAGAATTAATGCTCAGGTGTAGAGGTATCTGTTGGTAAAAGTAAAGTCTGATGCTAATAATATTGCATAGGAACCTGGAATTTTAGGTCTCTAATCCATATAAACTGGATGTGGACAAACGGGAGATTGCAAGAGGAAACACAGACATTTTAGGAATCAGTGAACTAAAATGGACAGAAATGGGCAAATTTCATCCAGATGACTATTATATCTACTACTGTGGGCAAGAATACCTTAGAATAAAAGGAGAAGCCTTCATAGTCAAAAAGATTCCAAAATGCAGTACTTGGGTACAATCTCAAAAATGACAGAACGATCTTGGTTCACTTCCAGGGGAAATCATTCAACATCACAGTAATGGAAGTCTATGCCCCAACCACAAATGCTGAAGAAGCTAAACTTGAAAGGTTCTGTGAAGACCTACAAGACCTTCTAGAACTAACAAAAAAAGATGTCCTTTTCATCATAGGGAGCTGAAATCCAAAAGTAGACAGTCAAGAGATACCTGGAGTAACAGGCAAGTTTGGCTTTGGAGTACAAACAACCCAGGGCAAAGGCTAACAGAGTTCTGTCAAGAGAACACTCTAGTCATAGCATACAACCTCTTCCAACAACACAAGACCTGTACTCTAGGGGCTGGAAAAGGTGATAAAATAGATTCCTCCCTACAACTTCCAGAAAAGAATGCAGGCCATCTGGCCTCTGATTTTAGCCCATTGATTTCGAATTTCTGACCTCCACAAATGTAAGATAACAAATTGGTGTGTCAAGCCACAGAATTTTTGGCCATTTGTTGGCGCAGTAGAAGTAACTAATACGGACGTGGTTCAAGTCAACCCACCTCCATCTGCTGCATCATAGGTTTTCCTCTCTGCTGGATCATTCCTCTGACCTCAGAGCCAGATGGTCATCTCCCCCAACTGGGAGCCTTTTCCACTTTCTTCAGCAACTGCCCAATTCTGTGGTCCTCAATACAGCAAAGTCTTTGAAAACTGTGTATACTCTATCATTGGTCTCTTCATGCCATTTCTTAAACCCACTCTACTCAGGGTTTTCCTTTACCACTCTTATCAAAGCTGCACTTGACCTTGCCAAGGTTAACTGCCAAATCCAGTAGTCATTTTTCAGTCTTCTCTTACTTGTCCCTTTGGAAGCATTGGACTCTTCTTTCCTCCACTCATTTACTTCACATGCCTTCTAAGAACAGTCCCTCCCACCTCACTAGCCTCTCCTTTTCAGCCTCTTTTGATGGTTCTTTCACTTAAAAAAAAATACCTAGCTTCCTTTTTAAAAATTAATTTATTTACTTTAATTGGAAACTACTTACTTTACAATATCGTAACGATTTTTGCCATACATTGACATGAATCAGCCATGGGTATACATATGTCCCCCTGTCCTGAACCCCCTCCCACCACCCTCCCCATCCCATCCCTCTGGGTTATCCCAATGCACCAGCTTTGAGTGCCCTGTTTCATTCATCAAGCTTGGACTCATCATATATTTCACATATGGTAATATACATGTTTCAGTGCTATTCTCTCTAATCCTCCCACCCTCACCTTCTCCCACGAAGTCCAAAACTCTGTTCTTTATATCTGTGTCTCTATTGCTGTCTTGCATATAGAGTCATCATTAGCATCTTTCTAAATTCCATATATATGTGTTAATATATTGTATTGGTGTTGTTCTTTCTGACTTACTTCACTCTGTATAATAGGCTTCAGTTTCATCCACCTCATTAGAACTGACTCAAATGCATTCTTTTTAATAGCTGAGTAAAGAATTGATGCTTTTGAACTGTGGTGTTGGAAAAGACTCTTGAGAGTCCCTTGGACTGCAAGGAGATCCAACCAGTCCATCCTAAAGGAGATCAGTCCTGGGTGTTCACTGGAAGGACTGATGCTGAAGCAGAAACTCCTATACTTTGGCCACCTCATGAGAAGAGTTGACTCATCAGAAAAAAACCTGAAGCTGGGAGGGATTGAGGGCAGGAGGAGAAGGGGACAACAGAGGATGAGATGGCTGGATGGCATCACTGACTCGATGGACATGAGTTTGGGTGAACTCTGGGAGTTGGTGATGGACAGGCGTGCTGTGATTCATGGGGTTGCAAAGAGTCAGACACAACAGAGCGACTGAACTGAACTGAACTGAATATTCCATTGTGTATATGTACCACAGCTTTCTTATCCATTCATCTGCTGGTGGACATCTAGCTTACTTCCATGTCCTAGCTATTGTAAACAGTGCTGTGATGAACATTGGGGTACATGTGCCTCTTTCAGTTCTGGTTTCCTTGGTATGTATGCCCAGCAGTGGGATTGCTTAGTCATATGGCAGTTCTATTTCCAGTTTTTTAAGGAATCTCCACACTGTTCTCCATAGTGGCTGTACTAGTTTGCATTCCCACCAACAGTAAGAAGGTTCCCTTTTCACCACACCCTCTCCAGCATTTATTGTTTGTAGACTTTTTGATAGCAGCCATTCTGACTGGCGTGAAATGGTACCTCATTGTAAAAACCCAGCTTCTTAATGCTGGGTCCTTATGAAACTTGACTTCCCTGTCTACATCACTCATTGTATAATATAATATCTGATTGTCTACTTTCATGGCTTTAGATAGCAACTAAATTTGACAAACCACAAATATAAATATTTTGCCTAAATCTTTGCTCTAACAGACTTCTATGTCCAACTGTATGTGTGCATCTTCACTTCAGTACCTGAAGGCATCTCAAAGGTACATGTCTATAACTGAACTCATAATCATCCCACAAAAAAATGTGCTCTCCCACCACTGTATCCACCTGAGAAAATGTCCCTTAATTACAAACATCAGGAGTCAACTCTGATTCCCCTTTTCCTTTCACCATTCATCGAATATGTTAGAAACTCTAGTGGATGCTTCCCTTAAAGTATATCCCTATTCTAACAACATTGACCACTTTTATTTTTCATTCTGTGGCCCAAGCCAGCATCAGTTCAGTTCAGTTCAGTTCAGTTCAGTTCAGTTGCTCAGTCGTGTCTGACCCTTTGCGACCCCATGAATCACAGCATGCCAGGCCTCCCTGTCCATCACCAACTCCCGGAGTTCACTCACATCCACTGAGTCAGTGATGCCATCCAGCCATCTCATCCTCTGTTGTCCCCTTCTCCTTCTGCCCCAATCCCTCCCAGCATCACAGTCTTTTCCAAAGAGTCAACTCTTCGCATGAGGAGGCCAAAGTACTGGAGTTTCAGCTTTAGCATCATTCTTTCCAAACAAATCCCAGGGCTGATCTCCTTCAGAATGGACTGGTTGGATCTTCTTGCAGTGCAAGGGACTCTCAAGAGTCTTCTCCAACACCACAGTTCAAAAGCATCAATTCTTCGGCGCTCAGCTTTCTTCACAGTCCAACTCTCACATCCATGCATGACCCTTGGAAAAACCATAGCCTTGACTAGATGGACATTTGTTAGCAAAGTAATGCCTCTGCTTTTGAATATGCTATCCAGGTTGGTCATAACTTTTCTTCCAAGGAGTAAGAGTCTTTTAATTTCATGGCTGCAGTCACCATCTGCATCACATCCCATTAAATTCCTGTAGAGTCTTAAAAAAGTGTTCTTTTCCCTCTTTCTCTTCTCAATGTAACAACCAGAGTGAATTTTTTTCTTTTTTTGCTTTCACATTTTTTATTTTATTTATTAATTGAAGGATAACTGATTTACAGAATTTTGTTGTTTTCTGTCAAACCTCAACATGTATCAGCCATAGGTATACATATATCCCCTCCCTTCTAAACCTCCCTCCCATCTCCCTCCCCATCCCACCCCTCTAGGTTGACACAGAGACCCTGTTTGGGTTTCCTGAGACATACAGCAAATTCCCATTGTCTATCTATTTTATTACATATGGTAATGTAAGCTTCCATGTTACTCTCTCCATACATCTCACCCTCTCCTCCCCACTCCTCAAGTCCATAGGTCTATTCTCTATGTCTGTTTCTCCATTGCTGCCCAAGAAAGAAATTCTTCAGTACCATTTTTCTAGATTCTACATATATGCGTTAGAATACAATATTTATCTTTCTCTTTCAGACTTACATCACTCTGTATAATAGGCTCTAGGTTCACCCACCTTTAGAACTGACTCAAATGCATTCTTTTTATGGCTGAGTAATATTCCATTGTGTATATGTATCACGACTTCTTTACCCATTCATCTATCAATGGACATCCAGGTTGCTTCCATGCTCTAGCTATTGTAAATGGTACTGCAATGAACAATGGAAAACGTGTCTTTTTCAACTTTGGTTTTCTCAAGGTATATGCCTAGGAGTGGGATTGCTGGGTCATATGGTGCTTTTATTCCTAGTTTTTTAAGGAATCACCATCCCATCTTCCATACTGGCTGTATCAATTTACATTTCCACCAAAAGTGCAAGAGCATCCCCTTTTCTCCACACCCTCTCCAGTATTTATTGTTTGTAGACTTCTTGATGATGGCCATTCTGACTGGCATGAGGTGATTGTAGTTTTGATTTGCATTTCTCTAATAATGAGTGCTGTTGAGCATCTTTTAATCTGTTTGTTAGCCACCTGCATGTCTTCTTTGGAGAAATGTCTGCTTAGGTCTTTTCCCCACTTTTTGACTGGGTTGTTTGTTTTTCTGGTATTGAATTGTATGAGCTGTTTATATATTTTGGAAATTAATCCTTTATCAGTTGTTTCATTTGTTATTATTTTCTCCCATTCTGAGGGTTGGCTTTTCACTTTGCTTATAACCTCCGTTGCTGTGCAAAAGCCTTTAAGCTTAATCGGGTCCCACTTGTTTTCATTTGTTTTTATTTCCATTACTCTAGGAGGTGGGTCATACAGGATCTTGCTTTGATTTATGTCATCAAGTGTTCTATGTTTTCCTCTAAGAATTTTATATTTTCTAGCCTTACATTTAGGTCTTTAATCCATTTGGAATTTATCTTTGTGTATCATGTTAGGAAGTGTCATACTTTCATTCTTTTCTATGTACCTGTCCAGTTTTCCCAGAACCATTTATTGAAGAGGCTGTCTTTGCTCCATTGTATATGCTTGCCTCCTTTGTCAAAAATAAGGTACCCACAGGTGCATGGGTTTATTTCTGGGCTTTCTATATTGCTCCATTAGTCTATAAGTCTGTTTTTGTGCCAGCACCATACTGTCTTGATGACTGTAGCTTTGTAGTATAATCTGAAGTAAGGAAGGTTGATTCCTACAGCTCCATTCTTCTTTCTCCTGACTGCTTTGGCTATTTGGGATCTTTGGAGTTTCCATTCGAATTGTGAAATTTTTTCTTCTAGTTCTGTGGAAAATGTCACTGGTAATTTGATAGGGATTCCATTGAATCTGTAGATTGCATTTAGTAGTATAGTCATTTTCACAATATTGGTTCTTCCTATCCAGGAATATGGAATGTCTCTCCATTTGTTTATGTCATCTTTGATTTCTTTCATCAGTGCCTTATAATTTTCTGTGTACAGTTCTTTTGTCTCTTTAGGTAAGTTTATTCCTAGATAATTTATTCTTTTTGTTGGAATAGTGAGTGGGATTGATTCCTTAATTTCTCCTTTTGATTTTTCATTGTTAGTATATAGAAATTCAAGTGACTTCTGTGTGTTCATTTTGCTAAATTCACTGATTAGCTCTAGTAATTTTCTGACAGTATTTTTAGGGTTTTCTATGTACAGTATCATGTCATCAGCAAACAATGAGAGCTTTATTTCTTCTGTTCTGATCTGGATTACTTTTGTTTCTTTTTCTTCTCTGATTGCTGTAGCTAGGACTTCCAAAACTGTGTTGAATAATAGTGGTGAAAGTGGACACCCTTGTCTTATTCCTGATCTTAGGGGGAATGATTTCAGTTTTCACCATTGAGAATAATGTTTGCTGAAGGCTTATCATATATGGCTTTTAGTATGTTGAGATAGGTTCCTTCTATGCCCATTTTTTGAAGAGTTTTAATCATAAATGGGTGCCGAATTTTGTCAAAGGCTTTTTCTGCATCTATTGAGATTATCGTATGGTTTTTATCTTTCAATTGGTTAATATGGTGTATCACATTGATTGATTTGCATATATTGAAGAATGCTTGCATCCCTGGAATGAACCAAACTTGATCATGGTGTATGAGCTTTTTAATTTGTTGTTGAATTCTGCTTGCTAAAATTTGGTTGAGGATTTTTGCATCTATGATCAGCAGTGATATTGGCCTATAGTTTTCTTTTTGTGTGTTGTCTTTGTCTGGTTTGGGGATCAGGGTGATGGTGGCCTTGTAGAATCAGTTTGGAAGTGTTCCTTCCTCTGCAATTTTTTGAAAGAGTTTTAGAAGGATATGCATTAGCTCTTCTCTAAATATTTGATAGAATTCTCCTGTAAAGACATCAGGTCCTGGGCTTTTATTATTTTGGAGATATTTGATCACAGCTTCGATTTCAGTGCTTGTAATTGGGTTGTCCATAATTTCTATTTCTTCCTGGTTCAGTCTGAGAAGATTGAACTTCTCTAAGAATCTGTCCATTTCTTCCAGGTTATCTGTTTTATTGCCATATAGTTGTTCATAATAGTCTCTTATAATCCTCTATATTTCTGCACTATCTGTTGTAACCTTTCCTTTTTCATTTCTAATTTTGCTGATTTGATTTTTCTCTCTTTTTTTCTTGATGAGTCTGGCTAAAGGTTTGTCAATTTTGTTTATCTTCTCAAAGAAACAGCTTTTAGTTGTATGAATCTTTACTATTGACTCTTTTATTTCTTTTTCATTTATTTCTGGTCTGATCTTTATAACTTCTTTCCTTCTACTAATTATTGGGGGGGTTCTTCTTTTTCCAGTTGTTCTAGGTGTAAAGTTCTGTTGTCTATTCGATGTTTTTCTTGTTTCTTGAGGTAGGAATGTACTTGCCCTAAGCTTCCCTCTTAGAACTACTTTTGCTGCATCCCATAGGTTTTGAGTTGTCATGTTTTCATTGTCATTTATTTCTAGAAATCTTTTGATTTCCCTTCTGATTTATTCAGTAATCTGTTGGTTATTTAGAAATATATTATTTAATTTCCATGTGTTTGTGTTTCTTACAGTTTTTACTTGTAATTGATATCTAGTCTCATAGTGTTGTGGTCCAAAAAGACACTTCATATGATTTCAATTTTCTTAAACTTACTGAGACGTGATTTGTGACCCGAGATGTGGTCTATCCTGGAAAATGTTTCATGTGCACTTGAAAAGAAGGTGTATTCTTCTGCATTTGGATGGAATGTCCTGAAGATATCAATGAGATCCATCTCATCTAATGTATAATTTAAGACTCATGCTTCCTTATTAATTTTCTGTTTTGATGATCTGTCCATTGGTGTGAGTGGGGTGTTAAAGTCTCCTACTATTATTGTGTTACTACTGTCAATTTCTCCTTTTATGTCTGTTACTGTTTGTCTTATGTATTGAGGTGCTCCTATGCTGGGTGCATAGATATTTACAGTTGCTATGTCTGCCTCTTGGATTGATCCCTTGATCATTACGTAGTGAAATAATGATATTCTGGAAATATACTTTATTTTAAGGTCCATTTTGTCTAATGTGACGATTACTACTCCAACTTTCATTTGCTTTCCATTTGCATGGAATATATTTCTCCATCCTCTCACTTTCAGTCTATATGTGTCTTGAGGTCTGAAGTGGGTTTCTTGTAGATAGCATATATATGGGTCTTGTTTTTGTATCCCTTCAGCCAATCTGTGTCTTTTGGTGGAGTATTTAATCCATTTACACATAAAGTAATTATTGACATACATGTTCCTATTGCCATTTTCTTAATTGTTAGGGTTTGATTTTGTAGATCTTTTTCTTCTCTTGTATTTCTTGACTATATAAGTCCCTTTAACATTTGTTGTAAAGCTGGTTTGGTGGTACTGAATTCTCTTAACTTTTGCTTGTCTAAAAAGCTTTTGATTTCTTCATCAATTTTGAATGAGATCCTTTCCACGTAGAGTAATCTTGGTTGTAGATTTTTCCCTTTCAGCACTTTTTTTTTTTAACTTTACAATATTGTATTGGTTTTGCCATACATCAACATAAATCTACCACAGGTGTACACATATTCCTAATCCTGAACCCCCCTCCCACCTCCCTCCCCATACCATCCCTCTGGGTCATCCCAGTGCACCAGCCCCAAGCATCCTGTATCCTGCATCAAACCTAGACTGGCGATTCATTTCTTATATGATATTATACCTTTCAGTACTTTAAAAATATTCTGCCTTTCCCTTCTGGCTTCAGAGTTTCTGCTGCAAGATCAGATGTTAAACGTATGGGGTTTCCCTTGTATGTTACTTGTTGCTTTTCCCTTGCTGCTTTTAATATACTTTCTTTGTGTTTAATCTTTGTTAGTTTGATTAGTATGTGTCTTGATGTGTTTCTCCTTGGATTTATCCTGTGTATTTGACTCTTTGTGCCTCTTGGACTATTTCCTTTCCCATGCTGGGGAAATTTTCAACTATAATCTCTTCAAAAAGTTTCTCATACCCTTTCTTTCTCTCTTATTCTTCTCGGACCCCTATAATTTGTATGTTGGTACTTTTGATATTGTCCCAGAGGTTTCTGAGACTATCCTCAGTTCTTTTCATTCTTTTTACTTAATTCTGCTCTTCAGGAGTTATTTCCACCATTTTATCTTCCAGCTCACTGATTCATTCTTCTGCTTCATATATTCTGCTATTGCTTCCTTCTAGAGTATTTTTAATTCCAGTAATTGTGTTGTTTGTCTCCATATGTTTATTCTTTAATTCTTCTAGGTCTTTATTAATTGATTTGGGTATTTTCTCCATTTTGTTTTCAAGGGTTTTTATCATCTTTACTATTATTATTTTCAATTCCTTATTAGGTAGTTTGCCTATTTCCTCTTCATTTATTTGGACTTCTGTGAAAGTCTGTTCCTATATTTGTGCAGTGTTTATCTGCATTTTTATTCTTTTTTTCTTTAAACTTATTGTGCTTGAAGTTTCCTTTTCCTAGGCTTCAAGGTTGAATTCTTTCTTCCTTTGGTTTCTGCCCACCCCACCCCCTGCCAATGTTGGTGCTGTGATTTGTGTAAGCTTCATATAGGGTGAGATTTATGCTGTTTTGTTGTTGTTGTTTGTTTGTTTTTCCTCTGATGGGGAAAGCTGAGTGAGGTGGTAATCCTGTCTGCTGATGATTAGGTTTTTATTTTTGTTTTGTTTGTTGTTTGGATGAGATGTCCTGCACAGAGTGTTACTGGTGGTTGGATGATTTTACCAGGTCTTGTATTCAAGGGGTTTCCTTTGTGGGAGTTCTCACTATTTGATACTCCCTAGGGTTAGTTCTCTGGTAGTCTAGGGTCTTGGATCAGTACTTCCATGCCAAAGGCTCAGGGCTTGATCTCTGGTCAGGAACAAAGATTCCACAAGTGGTTTGTTATGGCATTAAGTGAGATTAAACACATACCTAAAAATGAGAAACCAAAGATGAACTCCAGACAAATGGGAGTTACAAAATCAGGCAAATAATAATTAAAATGATGGACTATACACATATACATATTCATCTATAAGCAAAATCAAGAGAGTCCAGCAAAAATAAAGTACACTTGATTGACCCAGTGAATTATATCCAAAAATTATATCTACCAGTTAAAAACAAAACTAACAAAAGCACAAACTGGAAAACTAAACTAAAGCAAGGTGCCAAGTGGAGAATAAAGCAATGAAAACAAAACTGACAAATATGTTGAGAGGAAAGGAAAGAAAGAAAAGAAAGAATGAATAGATATGCAAAGTTAAATAGATATAGATGAAGAAGATTTATATACATTGAGGATTAATTGCAAGGGGAAAAGAATAGTAGGAAAAGCAAACAAAGGAAAGTTTTAAAAAATTAAAATTAAAGAGAAAAAATTAAAAAGAGAAGAGGAAAGAAAAAACAAAAAAAAAAAAAAAAGGAAAACTCAAAAGAACTGCAAAAGCCCAACCTAGAGGCAGAGGTTTATAAGAACAATAAAAAGTGGGATTAAAAAAAAATGAAAATCTTAATTAGATTTCATAGTGCCAATAAAATCAACAACTACAACAGGAATGGAGGGAAGGGGGAAAAAAGATCCAAAAGAAACCACAGAACAAGTCAAAACATAAGAATAATAAATATTTTTCTTGAGTCACTGCTATCAGGATCCTTTCCTTCACTTCGAGTCACAGTCCACCTCACCTCCCTAGGATACCACACAACACCGTGCTGGTCTCTGGACCTGCTGTAAGGGCAGTTCAGATTCTAACTGGTCCTACTCTCGTGTGTTCTTGCCTCCAATTGCACAGCTATCAGAGCTAGTGTGTTTTCTTTTGTGGGAGCTCTCAATGTCCTTTTATATATTCCATAGACACAGAGTGTGCATAGTTGATTGTGTAGACTTAATCGGCAGCTTATACAGCTGGTGAGAAGGTTTTGGGTCTTTTCCTTAGCCACACTGCCCCTGGGTTTCAATTGTGGTTTATTTCCACCTCCACATGTGGGTCATCCACTGGGATTTGCTCCTGAGGCTTCTCTGGAGGAATTGGGTTTGTCCCAGGGAAGGCCAGGTGTGAATGTAGTGCAGCTGCTTGGGTCAAAGGGGTTCTGGCAGCACCAGGTACTCAGAAGAGTTGGCAGTTAGGGCATCAGAAAACAGAGTACTCTAGAAGAGTATGACAATCAGTATTGTCCAATACACTCCAGTGTTCTTGCCTGGAGAACCCCCTAATAGAAAAGCCTGGCAGGCCACAGTCCACAGGGTCACAGAGAGTTGGACACGACCAAAGGGACCCCATATGCATAGACACAAGACTTTTTTTTTGCCTGTGACAGCTCTGCCCCAGTGAAGGTTGAGCATGAAGGTGGCAGCGCTGCTTGGGTTGTAGGGACCATGGTGGCGCCAAGTGTGCAGGGATATGGACTGCCTCAGCCACTGGAGTATTGGCCCTATCACAGTCCTTTTTCAAGCCTCTGGTACCTGACGATCAGAAGGCCTCTTCGGCTATTCTATGTCCATAGCTCTGCCCATTCAGGCACTTAGAGGGCTCCCTTGCCGGGGTCCTTCTCTGTTGTTCTCTGCATCAGACACATAGAAGCCCCTCTCCCAGTGCCCCCCCTTCCTGTCCCGGGCTGGGGTCCTACTCTGTAGATCAGCAATCAAGCACTTAAAGGGGCACTCTGGGTGGGGTCCTCCTCGGTAGTTCCCTGCCTCGGGCACTTGATGGATCAGCCTCTCTTTTGTTCAGCTGCACATGCTGGTGTGTGGGGAGAGAGGCTATGGTGATGGCTTCATCCCCTATGCGTGACTTGGCATTTCCCACCACAGTCTCCTCCCTCATATTCCCTCATCTGTCTCTCCACAGCAGCCCTTGCTCTGGGATTGCTCCACAATCCCTAAGCTCCAGCTCCCAGCCACTGCACCTTCTAGGGGACTTGCATCCCTGCCCGGGGTGTGTATGGCTGTGGTAAGAACTGTCTGATTCTCATTCTATTCAGGCTGCCACAGATCAACTGTTTCACACTCAGCCTTAAATGTTTCTCCTCTGACTCAATTGCCCCACTGTGGAGATTGGACCCCTGCTTCAGTTCCCCCACATGCTGAGGGCAGGTCCAGTCCTACTAACATTCCAGTTTTCCCTCTAGTTCCTTCATCCTATGGAGTTTTGTGTGGTTCCATATATTCTTTTCCAATCATCCAGTCCTCCTGTCTGCTCTCAGCTGGTGTTCTGTATGCATTTCCGTGTCTGAAGGTGTATTCCTGATGTATCTGACGAGAGAGATGTACTCCACATCCATCTACTCATCCGCCATCTTGTTCCTCTACAGAGTGACATTTTAAAAAACATCAGCTCATGTAACTACTATGCTCAAAACCCAAAGTGTAATTCTCCATTTCTCTCAGAGTAAAGTCCTGTCAAAAATCTACATGACACAGACCCCCTGGCCCCTCTGGCTCTCTGGCCTTCTCTTCAACTCCTCTCTCCCCACCTCACTAAACTCCACCCACATCAGCTGACTTGCTGGCCCTTAAATGTTACACGAATACTCATACTTCCTTGACTAGCATTTTCTTTTCCAGAGAAATGCAGGGAGCACTATCACTGTGTTTCAAGGCTCTTTCTTGTACAAATGAGAAGTTGTGTGGGATAAAGTATAGTTGCCTCCTCTGGCCAACAGCTGAACAAAAATAGGATAGATTGTGTAGAAATATCTCCTACAGGCACTTGCCCATTTCTAACAGCTAAATACTCCTGATTTTGTTCACAGTTTCAGCCTCCACTGGACTATCAACTCAAGAATTTCTCATTTTAATTAATATCTATTGATAAAACAATTTCTAGGCAGATGATTAAGAAATTAAATGAATAAGATTTGCTCCCTTACAGTAAGCAAAATGCAATGCTGGATTTGTAAATGGTATTTTTAGCTTACCAAGATAATTATGCTAAGTTAAAAAATAAGTATACAACCTGTAGATTGAAGATTCCTTCTCTTTGTAAATAAAAATCACACACATTTGTGTAGAAAAATGCACGGAAGTATTATTAAAATGGTTAATCACAGCTTATTTTGATTTTCAATCCTTTGCCTTCTTTTACCTAATTTCTGTAATCTGTATGTATTATCTTAATTATCAGAAAAATAGAAGTATTCTTACTTTGAAGTCTTTATTGTTTCATAAAATCTTAAATGTTTTAAAAGGAAAAGCAAGCTTTCAAAATTTCAGACACTTCATTTAAGCACCTTCACAAACTACAAAAATCTTCACCACCCTAGAAGCAAGACATTCTCAAAGTACCACGGGGAGATCTGAGATCAATATTCTTCAGAGAATGGATATTCTGGGTGACCAACACCAATGAAAAAGAAGAAGGAGGATTCACTTCTTAAATCAGCCATGTTGTCATAGAGAACATTATTCTGTGAATGTGGTCAGGATGGGCTAAAACTCTAAATCTACAAGCAGGTCCCTCCTTCTCCCCCGACAAGCACACCTGCAGATGCCTGCTCCATGTGCACACAGCACCTGCCCATCCAGTCCCAACATTCACATGTAACATTCACTCCACAATAACAGGTAGGTTGACTCAGGTTACAATTTATACAACAGCACAAGACATAGGACTAACAGCGGGCATCATTTCAGACACAGGTGGAACTTCTGTCCCTAGATGAGGAGAAGAATCACAGTGAACATATTAGCTACTCTTTTTCACACATCCATGGATAAGGAGATACTGAGAACCCCCCAAAATTCAGGGTGTCTCCATTATGGAATTTCTCATGTGTTGAAGCAATACCACGTACACCTCAATAATCACACAGCACAAAGTGGGATCATTATTTTCTTACTTTCAGTTCAGTCACTCAGTCGTGTCCAACTCTTTGCGACCCCGTGAATTGCAGCACGCAAGGCCTCCCTGTCCATCCCCAACTCCCTGCGTATTTAACTTATATGCAGAGAACATCATGAGAAACGCTGGGCTGGAAGAGGCACAAGCTGGAATCAAGATTGCCGGGAGAAATATCAATAACCTCAGATATGCAGATGACATCACCCTTATGGCAGAGAGTGAAGAAGAACTAAAACCCTCTTGTTGAAAGTGAAAGAGGAGAGTGAAAAAGTTGGCTTAAAGCTCAACATTCATAAAACGAAGATCATGGCATCTGGTCCCATCACTTCATGGGCAATAGACGGGGTAACAGTGGAAACAGTGTCAGACTTTATTTTAGGGGGCTCAAAAATCACTGTAGATGGTGATTGCAGCCATGAAATTAAAAGACTCTTACTCTTGGAAGGAAAGTTATGACCAACCTAGATAGCATATTCAAAAGCAGAGACATTACTTTGCCAACAAAGGTCCGTCTAGACAAGGCTATGGTTTTTCCAGTAGTCATGTATGGATGTCAGAGTTGGACTGTAAAAAAAGGTGAGCACCAAAGAATTGATGCTTTTGAACTTTGGTGTTGGAGAAGACTCTTGAGAGTCCTTTGGGCTGCAAGGAGATCCAACCAGTCCATTCTAAAGGAGATCAGTCCTGGGAGTCTCTTACTTTATAATATATTAAAACACTGGTTATTCAGCAATTTGTATTACTGCTGTTTTCCTTTTTTCCATGTTTGTACTTTTCATTCTAATGTGTCCTTTTAAATTCAATTTATTATAAAGTGCATTTTTAACAATTCCATCTTCCAGGAGCTGTGCTATTTAGTTGAGCCCACAATATAAGCATTCACAGCCCAGTGAAGCAGAATACAGAATTTAAAAGCCTTAGGGAACTGAAAAGCCTTTGAGTACAGAAGAGGAGCTTTCCATGTTTTTTCTATGTTTCATACCTTTTCTTAGAACCATGATATAGCTTTGCAACAACAGGGGCAGTTTTGAGATCTTTCACTGAAATTAAATCTTCATTTTGCCATTATTTGTATTCTTATTTCTCAAAACTCCCTTCCAAATTTCTATTTTGTCTCTTCAATCCTGATCTCCTTCTTCAGTAATTAGGCAGCTGGAGTTGCATGTTAGTGACTAAGTCAAAATCCAGGTGATAGGGGCTTCCAAAGGGATGTACCCCTGATGGACAGAAGCTACAGTGGGGTAAGTGTTGACTCAGAAAACCAAACACCCAGCCAATCTTCCCTGGGCATGTCCTGCTACGGACATAGAAGTCATTCAGTGGAGGGTCAGTTAATGACCTACTTGTAATTCAGTTTTTTGAAATCATAAGGACGATGAAATGGGAGTTGGAATAGGGAAAACGGCCAATGAAGAGATCAATTTGAAATAAATGGATAATGTCTTGGAGAAGAAATGCCCATTAGGGAGAAAACCCACCAGCCACCTAGGAGAGAGGGTGGAAGTAGGTCCCCTGTGACTTCTGAGCACTGATGCACATTGGCCTGCCTGGATCCCTCCAGAAAAACATTAACATGACATTTGATGACTGTACATAGGCAAACACCAACGCAGGCTTCCCAGGTTGTTCAGTAGTAAAGGACCCCACTGCCCATGCAGGAGACATGGGTTCAACCCCTGGGGTGGGAAGATCCCTTGCAGAGGGAAATGTCTGGAAAATCCCATGGACAAAAGAGCCTGGTAGGCTATAGTCCATGGGGTTACAAAAGAGTCAGACAAGACTTCGCAACTGAACAACAAAACATGTATGTAATGCATGATGGATTCATTCTTATTAGCTATTATTAATATAGTCATTTTCCCCTGATACAAAAAGAATTAAATATGAAACATGCTCACAGGTCCCTGAAAGAATAATGGATTGCAGGCACTGTGCCCTTTGTGTTTCTTGGGTCCCTCCACCCTAAGAGGAGGCACACTAGGCATAGGGATTAGGGACACAAAGTAGTGAAATCACCATGATGTCAAATCTGGGGGTTCTACTGATGGACTGTCCTGGGCACAAGTCACATTTCTGTTGGTCAGAGATGGAGCTCTGGAGGAAACCTCTGGTCTGAGGGCTGCAGGAAGCCCCTGGTTTATGCCTACACTGGAAATCAGGACTCTCTTCCCAGAATTAAGCTTTTGAAAAGCTTAGTTCTCCTGTTAACCTGCCTGCTACAGAAAACAGTGTATGTGTGAAATATCTGCAAGTCACTTACAATAGTATCTCATTATATCTTATATTTCTGTTGATGCCATCAATTGCTTTCATGTCTTCTGGACTCAGCTCAAAGTCAAACACCTGGAAGGAAGGAACAATCACATTAACCTCTCCCCCAAGGAGACAGCCTCCCCCCTGGGGATTGGAGGACTTTCCAGCTGGATAGAGACACGAGGAGGGGACAGGGAAGCCGTGTCTGTCCTCAGCTTCCAGGAGAACAACCTGGGACCCTCTCCTGAGTTCTCATCTTTCCTTCCCACACCTTCTCCTTCTCTGTCCACTTCACAAACATTATAGTGCATCAGTCCCTTATCTTTCTAAGTGAATCACTTGTGACAGAAAACAAACTAAAATCTTCTTTTTCCAAACACATTGCCTTTGGACACTCCTGACTCAATACAAAATCAGATTGATTATACCCTTTGCAGCCAGAGATGGAGAAGCATTATACAGTCAGCAAAAACAAGACTGGGAGCTGACAGCAGCTCAGATCATGAACTCTTATTGCCAAATTCAGACTTAAATTGAAGAAAGTAGGAAAAACCACTAGACCATTCAGGTATGACCTAAATCAAATCCCTTATGATTATACACTGGAAGTGAGAAACAGATTTAAGGGACTATATCTGATAAACAGAGTACTTGATGAACTATGGACGGAGGTTCGTGACATTGTACAGGAGACAGGGATCAAGACCATCCTCATGGAAAAGAAATGCAAAAAAGCAAAATGGCTGTCTGAGGAGCCCTTACAAATAGCTGTGAAAAGAAGAGAGGTGAAAAGCAAAGGAGAAAAGGAAAGATATAAGCATCTGAGTGCAGAGTTCCAAAGAATAGCAAGAAGAGATAAGAAAGCCTTCCTCAGTGATCAATGCAAAGAAATAGAGGAAAACAACAGAATGGGAAAGACTAGAGCTCTCTTCAAGAAAATTAGAGATACCAAGGGAACATTTCATGTAAAGATGGGCTTGATAAAGGACAGAAATTGTATGGACCTAACAGAAGCAGAAGATATTAAGAAGAGGTAGCAAGAATACACAGAAGAACTGTACAAAAAAGATCTTCACGACCTAGATAATAATGATGGTGTGATCACACACCTAGAGCCAGACATGCTGGAATGTGAAGTCAAGTGGGCCTGAGAAAGCATCACTATGAACAAAGCTAGTGGAGGTGATGGAATTCCAGTTGAGCTCTTTCAAATCCTGAAAGATGATGCTGTGAAAGTGCTGTACTCAATATGCCAGCAAATTTGGAAAACTCAGCAGTGGCCACAGGACTGGAAAAGGTCAGTTTTCTTTCCAATCCCAAAGAAAGGCAATGCTAAAGAATGCTCAAACTACCACATAATTGCACTCATCTCACATGCTAGTAAAGTAATGTTCAAAATTCTCCAAGCCAGGCTTCAGCAATACATGAACTGTGAACTTCCAGATCTTCAAGCTGGTTTTAGAAAAGGCAGAGGAACCAGAGATCAAATTGCCAACATCTGCTGGATCATCAAAAAAGCAACAGTCTTTCAGAAAAACATCTATTTCTGCTTTATTGACTATCTCAAAGCCTTTGACTGCGGATCACAATAAACTGTGGAAAATTCTGAAAGAGATGGGAATACCTCTTGAGAAACCTATATGCAGTCAGAAAGCAACAGTTCAATATAACTGGACATGGAACAGACTGGTTCCAAACAGGAAAAGGAGTATGTCAAGTCTATATATTGTCACCCTGCTTATTTAACTTATATGCAGAGTACATCATGAGAAACGCTAGGCTGGAAGAGGCACAAGCTGGAATCAAGATTGCCAGGAGAAATATCAATAACCTCAGATAAGCAGATGACACCACCCTTATGGCAGAGAGTGAAGAAGAACTAAAAAGCCTCTTGATGAAAGTGAAAGAGGAGAGTGAAAAATTTGGCTTAAAGCTCAACATTCAGAAAACTAAGATCATGGCATCTGGTCCCATCACTTCGTGGGAAATAGATGGGGAAACAGTGGAAACTGTCAGACTTTATTTTTCTGGGCTCCAAAATCACTGCAGATGGTGATTGCAGCCATGAAATTAAAAGGCACTTACCCCTTGGAAGGAAAGTTATGACCAACCTAGATAGCATATTCAAAAGCAGGGATATTACTTTGCCAACAAAGGCCCATCTAGTCAAGGCTATGGTTTTTCCAGTAGTCATGTATGGATGTCAGAGGTGGACTGTGAAGAAAGCTGAGCACCAAAGAATTGATGGTTTTGAACTGTGGTGTTGGAGAAGACTCTTGAGAGTCCATTGGACTGCAAGGAGATCCAACCAGCCCATTCTAAAGGAGATCGGTCCTGGGTGTACATTGGAAGGACTGATGCTGATGCTGAAACTCCAGTACTTTGGCCACCTCATGCGAAGGGTTGACTCACTGGAAAAGACCCTGATGCTGGGAGGGATTGAGGGCAGAAGGAGAAGGGGACGACAGAGGATGAGATGGCTGGATGGCATCACCGACTCGATGGACATGGGTTTGGGTGAACTCCGGGAGTTGGTGATGGACAGGGAGGCCTGGCGTGCTGTGATTCATGGGGTCCCAAAGAGTCCGACACGACTGAGTGACTGAACCAAACTGAACTGAACTGAAAAGTATATGTATGTATTTTCATATTATCTTAGATAATCAGTTTCAGCTAGATTACAGAACCAATTTAAATGAAAAAATGGAAACAATTGATCAGGGGACACTTTCCCTTCCCCTTGACTTGGCCTGACCTGTAACCTGTGGCACCGAACAGTAATATTTCCCAGAAGTGCTGAGCCAGTTCTGATCTCAGTCAGGAAGAAGATTTTTTCCCTAATCACTGACTTGGGATCACAGCACTGTGCTGAGATGAAGACCAATCAGTTGACAGCAGTCTACCCAAACATATATGAAAAACTATGCAGAGAAGCATGCATGCTCCTCGAACAAGAGCCACATCCACCTGCCAAAGCAGAACTGCAGAGCTGCTCTGCACTGAACTGCAAATGCATGTGTGAGCCCAGCTAAGAGGACAACAGCTTAGCTGAGTGCAGGCTGACTGTCAAACCACAGAATCAAGAGAAGCATAACTGTTCTCTACATTAAGTTCTGAAATTGGGGAGTTTTCTGTGCAGCTACACTAAGCGGAAAATGTAGGTCTCCCACACAGAAGTCTAAAAAGAAACAACCTAGCTAAAGTGGACAAAGTCTTAATGAGGAGCTTCTCAAAGGCAGAAACTCGTGGAGATTAAATGTATGAATATGCAACCTTGTTAGTATTCAGGGAAATACTCTGTTTTCCCCTCCACCATCTTAAATTACAAGGAGAAGCTTGTGACCTGGAGGAGGGCCCTCAACCAACCACACAAGCCCCCAGACCTCAAGACTGCAGCTTCATAAATGTGAGAAAGAAATTTCATTTTTCCTCAGCCACTCAATCTGTGGTATTTTGTTGGAGCAGTCCAAACAGCCTAAAAAATTCACAATTTCATCAATTGAGAACAAAGATAATAAGACGTCATTTGCACAAGTTGACAGAATAAATTCCAGAAGTAACACTGGAAATAAATCTCTGTTATCTGTCCAACCTTGGCTCAGATGGTAAAGAATCTGCCTGCAATGCAGGAGACTCCAGTTCAATTCCTGGGTTAGGAAGATCCCCTGGAGAAGGAATAAGTTACCAACTCCAGTGTTCTTGGGCTTCCCTGATGACTCAGACAGTGAAGAATCTGCCTGCAATGTGGGAGACCTGAGTTCAGTCCTTGGGTTGGGAAGATCCCTTGGAGGAGGGCATGGAAACCCACTCCAGTATTCTTGCCTAAAGAACCCCCATGGACAGACCAGCCTGGCAGGCTACAGTCCATGGGGTCACAAAGAGTCAGACAAGACTGAGCAACTGAGCACACACATCTGTCCAACGTTAACCCGCTCCAGCCATGCCACCTTTCCTGTTGCCATATCAGGAGGAGAAAACTACCAGGAACACACACAAGGCATTCATGCACAGGGGAGAATATGTGTCTTTGTCTTGACTCAAGGAAAGTCTTGAGAGACGGACAAAAATGACTCTCGTGAAGAATATTCCCTAGGAGCCCTCTGCCCACAGCCCCACTCATCATCACCTGTATGTTTTCTTTGATCTGCTTCTTGTTGAAACTCTTGATCAGAACCACAACCCCACGTTGTATCTGGTAGAGAAGGGCAACCAGAGCTGGGGTTTGCTTGTTCTTTTTGGCAATGGCACAAAGAACTGGGTCCTCCAAGAGAACAGTGTGGTTCTGGTTCACCCTGGAAGGAAATTCAGAAATGCTGAGGAACTGAGACTCAATTCTCAGTTTCTAAGGAGGCTTCTCAAACAGACCAAGTAGGTCCACTCTAGACCAGTGCTTCTCAAAGTGTGCTCCAGGGACCAGCATCATCAGTATGACCTGGAATCTTGTTAGAAATACAAATTCCATGACTTAGTTGAAGACAAACTGAATCAGAACCTCAACTGGGTCACCTCCCATTCTGTGTTTACTAAGTTCTGCATGTAATTCAGATTCATGATTGAGTTGAGACCAAGACTGCCAAACTCGTGGAATTTTTTCTTTACTTCTCAGTTATTGTTTTTCTTTGATAATCAAGACCATGAGTAGAGAAGGAGAAGAAAAATACCAGGAAATTTTTGAATGTCACTTTTCTAGGCTTTGATAAAAACTGAGTAGTCCCAGAATGACAGTCATTTATTTCATCATTATTCTCCTAGAGATGTTTACATAATTGGTTCAAATTGAAACTTTATTTCTAGCATGATAGACCTAGGAGTTAGATATCATTGTCCCAATTTTAGACATAAGGTAAACGAGGTTTGGAACATTTCTTTTTAGAAATGTATTCATTAGTTAATAAGCAAAATCATGACATAAGGTTGGGTTTCTGTACAGATTTTAATGTAATTGATGAATCTACAAGCAGGAGACCTGGCTTGGATCCCTGAGTCAGAAAGATCCCCTGGGGAAGGGAATGGCTACCCACTTCAGTATTCTTGCCTGGAAAATCCCATGGACAGAGGAGTTTGGTGGGCTACAGACTATGAGGTCACAAAGAGTCAGACACAACAGGCAACTAACTCTTTCATACAAGCTAATATAGTGTAGAGAAACTGTCTGGGTGATGAGAAGATAAAAGAGAAGAAATCAGTCCATCCTTCCCCTTTATTCCCCCTGCCTGTGAGAGTTATCTCCAGACCACTGAATACTGTATGACTTAAAGCATTTCATCAAAAACTGAATTTTAGGTAAACACCATGTTGTCTTCCTTAGGGTTCATTACCATCCTTTTATTCTTTGGGATCCCAGAGCACTATAGGCAACAAGAACAATATCATGGGACTTGCAGAAATCCAATAGTTTACTCTGGTTGAGATAAGGGTGACATTCCACCTGTAGAATGCCAACAGAGAAGAGTGTCAGATTATATGGGAAAGTAATATGAATAAAACAGAGAAAATTAAAAGTTTAAAAAATGCTAAAGGAAAAACTACAACTTAAATGTAAACTTCAAATATCAACATCAAGATAAAAATAGAGAAAAGTGTGCTTAAAAGTTAATTTTATGATAGACTTGGATGAGAGAACCATTCCAAGCTTGAGTAATCACAAGGTGAGCTCTACATATGAGTAAATGTTTCTGAGAAAATATTTTATTGATTGTTAATATCACCATGAGCCGTTAAATTCAGCCTTTCACCTAGATGACTTTCATAGTTTTCAGCACATTTTCGGTACTGAAGACCCAGAAAAGCTGAAACACTAAGACTAAGGATTTCAGCCATCCAAATCCCACACAAATTTTAAACCAATATTGTCCGATTTAACTTTCTTTACACTCTATGCCATGTTTCGTGGTCCTCCTTCCCGTCCACAGTTCCCTCCCAGGCACTTTCAACATCCATTTCTGGACACCCTTTAGGCTCAGGTGAACACCACCTTCCTCTAAGTTCTGGGTGACTAGTCTAACCCTTCTTCACCTCCCTTACCTTTCCTCAGTCTCCACCACAATTTAGCAGGACCCCCTCCCCAGCTTTTCCACCCAGACTTTATCAAACAGAGATACCACTGTGGGTTCTATTCATAGTATTCCATCCACACAGAGGCTCTGCCCTCTAGAATATTCTGTCCACAAAGGTCGGATGAACAGGAGGGGAGGACAGACAGACATCAGGCTCCAGGGCATGAGGGAGGTTGTGAAGAGCAGGAGGGAGAGGAGCCGTGCTGCTCGCCTGGTTGCAGACAGGCTTGTACTTGAGCCCCGACTTGTTCAGGATCTTCTTCAGCTGCTTGTGGTTGAAGTTGGACACCCCGATGGACTTGGTCAGCCCTGCGTCGTTACACTTCTCCAGGGCCTAGGGAAGAAGGCGGGGGGGGGGGGCGGTGGCAGTCATTTAGAATGGGCAATAGAGCAAAAATAAATGCTGAAAAATTATCTGTCAACAGGGTCACCCATCAAGAATTAGCATTGCTTATCAAGAGGAAAAAAGAAGTTGTGACACAAAAACAACAATTACCATTTCCTCCCTAGAAAAATCCCTGAGAAGACATATCATATGGAAGGAAAGAGATGCCCACCACTGTCCCATATTCTCCTCCTTCGTTCCTCTCTGTGAGCATTCCAGCAATGGTTTCCTCCCCAAAACCCCAGCATCACAACCCTTAGATTCATGAACTGCTGAGTCTGGTGGTCCACAGCCCATTCTCACAGGTGGAAAAAATGAAGGAGGTCCCCCCTCTCCTGGTTCCTCCCCTGATTTGCTCCTCCCCAGACTCACCTCCCATGTACAACAGAGATCCACTGAGTCTAACATTATTTTTCCATTTTCATCTTTTGGAAGTAAGTCCTCCCCTGGCTGGAATAAAGGTAGTCATTTTAAAGATGTCACAAAGTAATATCTCTACATTTAGCCTGGCTGCTAGGCACCAGGTAGTAAACCTCCATGAGGTAGGTGTTACAATATTCTGGATACTAGTATTTGCATATATGGAGTTGTAAGCAATGTCTTTAGGAGGGAGGCATATTCTAGTCTCTTACACTTATATATATGTTGTAATAAATATGTTTTTATAGGTCCTAAAAGGGAATTCCCATGACTTTTGCAGATTTTGTCTGTTCCTTGTACTTGTCTCTTTTAAAATGCTTCTCTTGAGCTGGAAAAGGCAGTAAGTTGTGTGACATAATTTCCAGAATAAAAATTTCAATCATGATATGACTAGATAATCAGACTTCCTTTTCCATCTGAGCATCAGATGCCCTAGGGCAGGCATGTGAACCAGCAAGGCTCTGGTTAGGTTGATATGGAATGTGGAAGATCCAGACATGCTCTCAAACGTTCATGACCATGAGCCTTGAGCTGTTCCAAGACCATATTTGCCACCAGTCAAAAATGTCACCAATGTTCAGTAAAAATAAAGCAAATCATGAGTAATGCCATGATGTGTGTGTTTGCTAAGTTGCTTCAGTCATTTCTGACTCTTTGTGTCCCCATGGACTGTAGGCCACCAGGTTCCTCTGTCTATGGGATTCTCCAGGCAAGAATACTGGAGTGGGTTGCCAGACTCTCCTCCAGGGGATCTTCCCAATCCAGAGATCAAACCCACATCTCCTGCGGCTCCTGCATTTCAGGCAGATTCTTTACTAATGAGCCACAGGGAAAGCCTCCAATGCCATGATAAGAGATAGAAAAAATAGACATTTCTGAAGAGTGTAGCAAATTCTTAAATCTATCCATGACTTGGACTTCCCATCTATATAGTCCTCTAAGCTATTTTGCATAGGATGGCTTGAGTAGATTTCTGTAACTTAAAATCAAGAGTTCTATATAACACAGTTTTTTGTTGTTGTAGTTTCATTGTGGGGTTTGTTTGTTTGTTTTTTCCCTCAGGTTTGTGGGATCTTAATTCCCCAAATGTAGATTGAACACCTTCCCTCAACTCAACTTGCCTCAGCAGTGAAAGCATGGAGTCCTAACTACTGGACTGCCAGGGAACTCCCATCTACATAATAATACAGTTCTTAAAGTCTAAGTGCAGTCTACAAACTTCATCATGGAGACAAGCAACAGTGTAGGCAAAGTTTCCCAAGTCCCTATGATGTCTGCTAGTTTTAGCACCCAGATGGGGCACCCACCAAATCTGCTCAATTCAAAAGGATGAAAAGGGATAAGAACTCATCACATTCAATGTAAGATTGTGTCATTGTTCATCATGGCTGCACCAAACTCTTGTTTCATGAAATCCCTAGAGACTCAGGAGTCATATTCAAGACTATGTGCAGAACCTACCTATTTCTATTTCGTCAAATTTTTGAGGCAGACATTGAGAGATTCTTTAACTCCTTTCTCTGGGAGGCCTGTAACAGATTCAAAGAAAATCAGTAAAAAGATGATAACGAATGATTATTAGGGGGATTCTACTCTAGTGAAACCCTTGCTATAACCTACTAAGACAAATCTTTAATTCAACAATCCATGCAAATTGATACACATTCTGAAAAAAAGAAGTACTATAGAAGTGATTACACAAATTTCCAACCTTCATGGCCACTGGGAAATGAATGCGATAAAGATCAACATAGTCCAGTTGGAGATCTTTCAGTGACTTTTCCAAGGCTGGTCGGACCAAATCTGGTCAAAGGAAAGTGCACCAAAGCTGCAGAGATTAAAGAATGGAAGCTGTGTTAATAATACTTTAGGAAAATTTTTTTAGGGAGTGGGAGGCCGTGGCAGTTGCTTAAAACATGGATTTTGGAATATTACTTCACTGACCAAAGATTGAATCTGGGTTCATGGCAATAAAGCACTGAGTCTTAACCATTGGACCACCAGGGAATTCCAATACTTTAGAAATGTAACAATAAACATGGGTCACCAAACAACTCTTCACCAAACAATGATCTTATTATACAATAGTCACCTGGGCACAATCAGTTGCCCACATGTGCACACACACGGCACACACACAGCACTTTTGAAGTATAGAAAATGTCTTCTCTCTTCACAGTGCCATCTGCAATCTTGCTTTGAATGGCTTGGCCAACCTGCTCTTCATTTTGGTACACACGAGCACAGTCAATATGGTGGAACCCAACCTCTATAGCAAATTTGGTTGCCTCCAGAGCTTCGCTCTTAGGAACCTACATGAGCAACAAAGGTAGTACTTACATATTCACATGGGTTAAAAGATTGTTAAAGCACGAGCTTTGATCTTCCCAAGATTCAACTTTTCTTTGGGTAGTTCTGTATGCGTGTGATGAACCCATGACAGTTTCCTGAATGTTCCTGGTCAGCAATTAAATGGACACCCAGGAACTCATCAACCTCAGGCAATCAGTGGTTGATCAGAGGAACCGAAGCCTACCTCCAGGTTCAATGATTTGCTGTTAGAACCCATGCATAGGATTTATATTGTAAGATGTCTGAAGCAAAATTGACAAAAGTATAAGATGCATGGTAAAAGCATCAAGAAACAAGGTGAAAACTTCTAAGACTTCTGGCTACCAGTGAAGCCACATAGAATACACACACACGTATATATATACAAAGTGATATTTTCATATAAGTGCATGCATGCTAAGTTGCTTCAGTTGTGTCCAACTCTTTGCCACCCTATGGCAACCAAAGCCCACAAGGCTCCTCTGTTCAAGGGATTCTCCAGGCAAAAATCCAGGAGTGGATGGCCATGCCCTCCTCCAGCATTCTTCCCAACCCAGGGATTGAACCCTTAACCTCTTATGTCTTCTGCATTGGCAGCTGGGTTCTTTACAACCAGCACCAGGTGGCACTAAAGGTAAAATAGTGTAAGTACTGCTTATAATTACCCACTGTTATTGATGATCACAATCAAGCTACCAGGAGATCCATCACCTCACATAGCTAACTTGTGAGGGGGGTTGTGAGAACACTGAAAATCTGCTCTCTTAGCAAATCTCAAGATAGAATCCATTATTATTAACTGGAGTCACCGTGCTGAACATCAGGGGTCAAGACTTATTCACCTCAAACTTATTCACCTGTCCCTTTGACCAACATCTTTCCCTTTTCTCCCAGCCTTGTCCTCAACTTCTGGTCGCCATTCCTCTACTCTCTTCTTCTGTGAGTTCCACTTTTTTAGATTTCACCCATATAGAGATCATGAAGTATTTGTCTTTCTATTTCTGGCTTCTCTCATTTAACTGAATGTTCTCCAGGTTGATCTGTGTGGTTGCAAATGGTAGGATTAACTTTGTTTTTAATGCTGCATAATACTCCATTTCTTTTTATCTGATTCAGAATCTTTCCTGTTTTAAGGAACTAGATAACTGGTCTAACTTCCCTCTGTTGGGTCCTGGTTTTTCTTAAATACTCAGTTATTTGGGAATGTATCAAGAAATGAACCAGTGAGCTTCAGTATAGCCTGGTCCCTTCCCTCCCTTCATCCCACTTTGCACCACAAGGAAACAAGCCCTGTCTTCTGTCTTAAAAGGGTCTCTGAATATTTCCTTCTGTTTTATAGACGAAGAAGTGAGACACAAGTTAAGGACCAGTGAGCACCTTGTCCGGAGAAGGCGATGGCACCCAACTCCAGTACTTTTGCCTGCAAAATCCTATGGATGGAGGAGCCTGGTAGGCTGAGGTCCATGGGGTCGCTAAGAGTCAGATACAACTGAGTGACTTCACTTTCACTTTTCACTTTCATGCATTGGAGAAGGAAATGGCAACCCACCCCAGTGTTCTTGCCTGGAGAATCCCAGGGATGGGGGAGCCTGGTGGGCTGCCGTATACGGGGTCACACAGAGTCGGACACTACTGAAGTGACTTAGCAGTAGCAGTAGCAGCCCCTTGTCACAGCTACCTACTCTAAAGACCAGAGGGACAGAAAACTGTCTGGCTTCCAGTCTAGAAACTTGCCCACTAGCCCCTCATTTCCAAGCAATGAAAACTATACTTTAATAAAAAGACACAACAAAACCCAAAAATACTTTACAAAGCCTGGCCTGTAAGACTGTAGCTTATCCCCTTAAATGACACTACAATTCCCATTAGAAGAAGTAGTCAAGCAGAAACAGAAGTATAGCAAAAAACACAACTGCAGCTGCAGTGTGTCTGTCCTGGGACCAAGCAGACACTCAGTAGAAAAGCAATTCCCTCCCATTAATTTTCAGCCATTTCATCTTCAGGACCTTGTACCTCAAATATTTCTCTGGGTCATGTCTTTTTGGAAGGAGGAAGGAGTTCTGAAACTACTAAAATATACAGAGAAACCTGGCCATTGCAATCCCCCTCAGAGAGAAGCAGCTGACAGTTAATGTTCTGGACAGCAGAGTCTCATTGCTTCTGCTAAGCTGGGAAAGAGACGGAAACTGGAGGGGAACCCAGAGAAATCTGCAGGTGAGCACAGCCTCAGACCCTGATGCAGAGTGAAGATTGGATGCTCTCTCCCCTTTCACAAGGCATGGTTCTAGCCTGGTTAGTGGAACCACATGACCCTCCCAGAGTCACACAGGAGCTTAGTGCTTGACAATGCAAGTCCTTTCCAATTATGTTACATCTACTACTATTTATATCTCAACCCCAAACCACCTCTGTTACTCTTTAGGTACAGCGGTGCCAAATCCCAGGACAGGAATCAAATGGCTATCATTTAGCTTCACTCTCTGGCCTTTGGGATCCATTGCCTGTTTCTAATCTGAATAAGCAGACTGATCTTTTCTTCTGCTTTTACAGGTTATAAATAACAGGACATTAACACCCCAGCTGACTGTCCAATGTTAGCAGATACATTGGAGGAGGATAAGGATTAAACCAGTGCCCAGAGAGTAAGAAAAGAATTGAATCCAGTACAATTGTTTTTTTTTTAATCAGAAAAAACTTAAGTTATATAATGATACTATCTGCCAAACAATTATTGACCAAACATTACACAGACACCTCCATATATCAGTCAATTCACTTTTCGAATTATGAAGCCCACTTTTGATCAAACATCAACTGAAACAACTACTTCATAGTACAGAAAGACACACTAATCACACAATTAAAATATCAGAGAAATGCAAATCAAAACCACAATGAGGTACCATGTCACACCAGCCAGAATGGCTGCGATCCAAAAGTCTACAAGCAATAAATGCTGGAGAGGGTGTGGAGAAAAGGGGACCCTCTTACACTGTTGGTGGGAATGCAAACTAGTACAGCCACTATGGAGAGCAGTGTGGAGATTCCTTAAAAAACTGGAAATAGAACTGCCTTATGACCCAGCAATCCCACTGCTGGGCAGATACACCGAGGAAACCAGAATTGAAAGAGACACGTGTACCCCAATGTTCATCACAGCACTGTTTATAATAGTCAGGACATGGAAGCAACCTAGATGTCCATCAGCAGATGAATGGATAAGAAAGCTGTGGTACATATACACAATGGAGTATTACTCAGCCATTAAAAAGAATACATTTGAATCAGTTTTAATGAAGTGGATGAAACTGGGGCCTATTACACAGAGTGAAGTAAGCCAGAAAGAAAAACACCAATACAGTATACTAATACATATATATGGAATTTAGAAAGATGGTAACGATGACCCTGTATGCGAGATAGCAAAAGAGACACAGATGTATAGAACAGTCTTTTGGACTCTGTGGGAGAGGGAGAGAGTGGGATGATTTGGGAGAATGGCATTGAAACATGTATAATATCATATAAGAAATGAATCATCAGTCTAGGTTAAAAGCAGGGTGCAGGATGCTTGGGGCTGGTGCACTGGGATGACCCAGAGGGATGGTGTGTGGTGGGGGGTTGGGGGGGTGGGAGGGGGGTTTGGGATTGGGAACACATGTACACCCGTGGTGGATTCATGTTGATGTGTGGCAAAACCAATACAATATTGTAAAGTAAAAAAATAATAATAATAATTTAAAAATAAATAAATAAATAAAATTTAAAGTGTTAATTATTAAGCATTTTCCAAAATGTAATCTCTTAATAAAGAATCAAAATGTGAAACAAACCAAATTTGCCTTTTTAAATTTTTCATCAGCAATATTATTTTGCTTTACACACCTATGGTGGTGGAGGTATAACCAGTAAGTCATGTCTGACTCTTTTAAAACCCCATGGACTGTACCCAGCCAGGCTCCACAGTTCATGGAATTTCCTGGTTAGAATACTGGAGTGGGTTGCCATTTCCTACAACACAGTATCTTCCTGATCCAGATATCCAACCCAAGTCTCTTGTGTCACTTACATTGGCAGGCGAATTCTTACCACTGGGCCACCTGAGAAACCCTTACAGACCTGACTAGGGTGAAATTCTGAAAAGGATACCAAAACCAGACATTTTGGCAAAGTGTTTATTGGCGTTAATCATTAACAATTTGTGGATACCATGTGCAGGTTCAAACAGACTCTTGAGTGTTTATACCTTGTACTAAGTTACATAACTTTTTAGAGTACTCTTATTATGTAATCATTACATATTTACAAAGTTTATTATTGTGCTAAGCATTATTCATAAAAGAAAAACCTATAAACAACTGAAATTGCAACAAATTTGGGAAGAGTAAGGGAAATCATGATGCACTGGTACAAGGGGATGTTGTGAAGGAAAATTCAATTGAACACATAGAGTGATGTCAGCAAAATAGTGAGCTAGGAGGAGTGACGTCTCCCTCGGAAAGGGAAGTATGGAAAGAGAAAGCACCTGAAAAATGTCATAGGAGTTCTGGGAAATAGTCAAACAAACATCTACAGCAACAAAGTGAACACACAACTAGGGAAGATCCAGAAGACTGGAAGGATATTTCTGTGTGTTTTTCTTTTCACAATCATCTCTCCCCTGACTTGAACAGAGCCACCTTGATCTGTAAAATGCGGTGGCTTAGCACCCTGCTACTTCCCTCAAAGCAGACTCATCGCAGAAATATTTACCTGCAATATTTTCCCCTACTTGGTGCTTGCCTGGAACTGGTGTCCATTTCACTTATTTCTGAGCTTGAACTAAACAGCAGCTGGAGTGGCTCACTACAGCTACAGGGGAACTAGATATATGTGGGGCCAGGGCCAGGGAGTAAGGGTGGAGCCACTTACACAAGACCATATAATACTCTGATAGAACTAGGGTATGGATTTGGGGGATAGTAAGGAATTCTTATGGGCAGAAAGTGAAAAAGAACCAAAGAACCTCTTGATGAAAGTGAAAGAGGAAAGTGAAAATGTTGGCTTAAAGCTCAACATTCAGAAAACTAAGATCATGGCATCCAGTCTCATCACTTCATGGCAAATAGATGGGGAAACAGTGGCTGACTTTATTTTGGGGGGGGGGCTCCAAAATCACTGCAGATGGTGACTGCAGCCATGAAATTAAAAGACCCTTACTACTTGGACTCCTTGAAAACAAAGTTATGACCAACCCAGATAGCATATTAAAAAGTACAGACATTACTTTGTCAACAAAAGTCCATCTAGTCAGGGCTATGGTTTTTCTGGTAGTCATGTATGGATATGAGAGTTGGACTATAAAGAAAGCTGAGTGCCGAAGAATTGATGTTTTTGAACTGTGGTATTTGAGAAGACTCTTTAGAGTCCATGGACTGCAAGGAGATCCAACCAGTCCATCCTAAAGGAGATCAGTCCTGGGTGTTCATTGGAAGCGCTGATGTAGAAGCTAAAACTCCAATACTTTGGCAACCTGATGTGAAGAGCTGGCTCATTGGAAAAGACCATGATGCTAGGAAAGACTGGGAGCAGGAGGAGAAGGGGACGACAGAGGATGAGATGGTTGGATGGCATCACCAACTCAATGGACATGAGTTTGGGTAAACTCCAGGAGCTGGTGATGGGCAAGATGGCCTGGAGTGCTGCATTTCATGGGGTCACAAAGAGTCAGACACGACTGAGCTACTGAACTGAACTGAACTGAACTGAAGGCATTCAAAAACAATGATAAATTCCCCAGAATCAGAAAGGCTCTCGTGGGCCAGGTAAGTTGTTGACTCAGAAATGAACTGAGTTTCCCTTTAATTTCCTGTTCAGCTGATCCCATGACCAGGCACATGCCATGCCAGCTAGTGAAGAACAATCAGGATGTGGTACAAATCTGCAAACACTGAGTGTCCTGTTCTTGTCCAAGTACCCAGTCATGAACACACAGAGGGAGAGAGAGAAAAGGCATACAATAAAGAAAGCTGAAACAACAAAGCTAAAAAAAAAAAAAAACAGGTGAAAAAAGAGAGAAAAACATGAGCCATGAAACAGTTTTGTTATTGTTTAGTCGCTAAGTCAGACTATTGCAATGCCACGGACAGTAGCCACACAGGTTGCTCTGTCCATGGGATTCTGCAGCTAAGAATACTGGAGTGGGCTGCCATTTCCTTTTCCAGTGAATCTTCCTGGATCTGAGGTCGAACCCGTATCTCCGGCACTGTCAGGCAGATTCTTTATCACTGCCCTACCTGGGAAGCCTGATTCACGAAAGGAAGAAACAAAATCAGCACCGACTCTTCCTGAACAATCACAGAAGCCACACTTAGTGCACAGTGAATGTCAAACACTATCCTGGGGAGGAGCTCCAGGTGGGCAAGAAGACGCTGAGCTCAGCTCCCCCAGAGGCACATTATGGGGTCCCATCTTCTGAAAACGCACAACACAAGCAGGAAGACTCCTCCATACCAAGGCTGGATAGAAACATCCCCATGGAGCTGGGTGGGAAGGAAAGGGAAACCATCAGATCAGGACTGAGCCCACAGGAGTGCCTCAGACGAGGAGGAACAGAGGTCCGGAGGTTCTCCCTGGAGAGACCCTGGAGACACCACACACTGGGCACTGCAGCCCTGGGACGACCCCGGGAGGTCGCAGCCCCACGGCTGCTGTGAACCCAGGGGGACCCACAGGAGGCCCGGGAACATGACTACTCTCCTGAGACATGCACCAGCTCCTGCTCCTGGAACAGGCTGAGGGAGTCACTGGATACTGCCCAGGACTCAGCCCGTCTACTGGGCAGTCTGTGTGCCCCCCAGCCCACAGATGCCCCTCAGTGCCTCTGGATCCAGTTCACTCCCCCTGGGGCAAGGGCCACCCATGCTGGGCAGAGTGGGCAGTGAGGGTACAGAGCCAACTATCTGGATGGGCCGGGGTGGCCATTGGCTATGAGAGGGGGTCGGGGAGCAGGGTTCTGGAAATATCCTTCTTCATTTCCCTCACAATAAGTCCTTTAAAAGCCTATGTGACACGGACCCTCTGCCCCACCAGCTCTCTGACCTGTCTTCATCTCCTGTCTCCCTACTTCACTAACTTCCACCCACATCAGTCCACTTTCTGGCTCTTAAATGTTCCATGAACACTCTTCCTTCCTGGAATAAGCATTCTCTGTGCCAGAGAAATGCAGGGAGCCACTGTCTCTGTGTTTCAAGGCTGTGTTTTACAAATGAAAAGTTGTGTGAAATGAAGTGTAGTTGATGCCTCTAACAGAAGTATAGAAATGGGAGAGATTGTGCAGAATTATCTCAACAAGCACTTACCCATTTCTAACAGTTAAATTCTTCTGATTTCATTCACAGTCTCATTCTCCATGAGACTAATGACTCAAGACATTTCTCATTTCACTTATTGACACTTGTTGATATGACAATGTCTTTCTAAAGAATGTCAATGAAGTTTTGTTTAATGACTGATGAATAAACTCAAAATATGTAAGGACTCATCAAAATGCTGAGCATGGGCAGACAAATAAGAAATTACATAGATGACTAAGATGTGCTGCTTGCTATACAGGAAGCAAAATATAATACTGGATTTTTTAAATCGTATTTTTAGCTTACCAAGATACTTAGGCTGTTTCAAATGAAGTTGCAATCTGTACACTGAAGTTTATATGTCTTTGTAAACAAACAAACTCACATATGTGTCTAGGAAAATTACAAGCTAAATGCACCAAAGGTAAGTATTATCGAATCGGTAAACACAGCTGATCTTTATTTCCTATCCTGTCCCTTCTCTATCTAAATATTCTGTCATACATATGTATTATTTCAACTATCAGGAAACAAGAATATCTTTACTTTTAAGTCTATGCTGTTTCATAAACTGCTTATTTTTAAAAGGAAAGGCATGGTTTCAGAAGTTCAGACATTTTATTTAAACTTCTCCATCAAGAAATCAAAAGCTTTAAGAAAAGCAAAAGCTGAGAAAATTCAGCACCACCAAACCAGGTCTCCAACAAATGCTAAAGGATGTTCTCTAGACAGGAAACAGAGAAAGTGTGTATAAACTTGAATTCAAAACAACAAAGTGAATGGCAATGGGATCATACTTATCAATAATTACCTTAAATGTAAATGGGTTGAATGCCCCAACCAAAAGACAAAGACTGGCTGAATGCATACAAAAACAACAAGAGACCTGCCTCAATACAAGGGACACATACAGGCTAAAAGTGAAGGGCTGGAAAAAGATATTCCACGCAAATAGAGACCAAAAGAAAGTAGAGACAAAAAGAGAACAATACCCATATCAGATAAAATAAGCTTTAAAATAAAGGGTGTGTGAAGTCCTAGAAGATGGCGGAGGAATAGGAAGGGAAGACCACTTTCTCCCTCACAAATTCCTCAAAAGATCATTTCAATGTGGAGCAAACTCCACAAAACAACCTCTGAATGCAGGCAGAGGACATCAGGCAACCAGAAAAGCAGATCATTGTCTTCAAAAACAGGTAGGAAAAAATATAAAAGACGAGAAAAGAGACAAAGGAGGTGGGGAGGGAGCTCCGTCCCGGGAAAGGATGCCCATCCCGGGAAGGGAATTCTAAGAAGAGAGGTTTCCAAACACAAGGAAACACTCTCCCTGCCGAGTCTGTGGCGAACCTTGGAAACACAGAGGGCAACATAACAGGAAGGAAAAACAAATAAATAATTAAAACCAACAGATTACAAGCCCAACAGTAACTCCCCCAGTGGAAAAGCAGCACAGACGCCTGCATCCACCACTAGCAAGTGGGGGCAGGGCAGGGAAGCACGGGAGGTGCGGGCTGCCGTGCTTGGTAAGAATCGGGCAGAAACGCCCCATGCGTAACCAGAGCGATCGAACTTGGGCTAGCAAACCAGACTGGGGGATAGCTACCATGTGAAAAACGGGAACATAAAACGCCACCGGGACCGCGCACAGAACAAAGGACAGAACGGAAATAGCCGGCTGCAGACCATCCCCCGCCGGGGACAGGCAGCCAGAGCCGTAAGGACTGGAAAGGGGCAATCGCAGCCCCGGAGAGACTTTACCTAACAAACTGCAGGCAGGCTTCTTTGCTGAGACTTCTGGGGGTGCTGGACAGTCACCATCCGCCTCACGAGGAGCGCCAGCAGTACACCCAGAAAACTGAGCAGTAGAGACAGAGAAGGTGACAAGTCGCGGCAACCGCGCTCGCCAAGCTCCTGAGCTGCTCGGACCTGGGAGGGGCGCAGGGCACAGTCCCAACTAAGTCTGTGCCTCTGAGGACTACCTGGGCACAAAACCTGAGCGGCTTGGACTGGGGAGGTGCGCACAGCCTGGGGCCCGCCTCGGACGGTTCCTGGCTGAGCACCGTGGAGCCGGAGCAGTTTGTTCGCCGTGGCGGGGGACAGGTCCAGCGGGGCTGAGACGCTGTGTGCCCACGACAGTGCTATTTGTTTGCAGCATCCCCCCCTCCCAACAGCACTACTGAACTAGTGAGCCTAAAAAAAAAAAAAAAAAAGTGTCCACCACCGCACCCCTGTGTCAGGACAGAACTCAGACACTGAAGAGACCAGCAAACAGAAGTCAAACAGAGGGAACCGCCTTGGAAGTGACCCCACATGGCCCATAACATCAGAGAAGGGCCAGATATATCTTCACTATTTTTACAATCATTCCTTATTTTTTTTCTTTTTTCTAACTTTTTTTTTAATCGTTAAGTCTTCTATTTCTCCTCTAATTTTTAATTTCTATAACTTACTATTACTTTACAAAAAAAAAAAAAGACTCTACTTTTTTAAGGCAAACACCATATATAGTCTTTGTGTGGTTGTTGTTGGTATTTCTTTTTTAATCTTGTGGGGGGTTTTTTTTCTTATTTTTTTTCTTATTATTTTTTTCTTTTTTCTTTTTTTCTTTCTTCCTTCTGCTTCTTCTCTTTAATATTGTATTTTTGAAAATCCAACCACTACTCTAGGTTTTTTAATCTTTGCTTTTCGGTTTTTGTTGTCAATTTTGTACATTTCAAAACCCAATTTTACCTGACAGCGAGATTACTGGCTTGACCACTCTCTCCTCCTTTTGGACTCTCCTTTTTCTCCACCAGGTGGCATCTGTCTCTTCCCCCACCACCACCCCCATCTCTTCTATATCCAACTCTGTGATTCTCTGTGTGTTCTAGATGGTGGAGAACACCTAAGGAACTGATTACTGGCTGGACTTGTCTCTCTCCTTTTCATTACTCTCTCTTACCCTCCTGGCCACCTCTGTCTACTTCCTCCCTCTCCTCTTCCCTGTATAACTCCGTGAATACCTCTGAGCGGTCCAGACTATGGAGCGCACATAAGGAATTGACTATTGACTAGCTTGCTCTCTCCTCTTTTGATCTCACCGCATCTCATTCCAGTCACCTCTAACTACCCCCTCCCTCTTCTCTTCTCCATGTAACCCAGTGAACCTCTCTGGGTGTCCCTCATTGTGGAGAAACCTTTCATCTTTAACCTAGATGTTTTATCATCGGTGCTGTATAGATGGAGAAGTCTAGAGACCACTGTAAAAATAAAACCGAAAACCAGAAGCAGGAGGCTTAAGTCCAAAGCTTGAGAACATTAGAGAACTCCTGATTTCAGGGAACATTAAGCAATAGGAGCTCATCAAACGCCTCCATACCTACACTGAAACAAAGCTCCACCCAAGGGCCAACAAGTTCCAGAACAAGACATATCACACAAATTCTCCAGCAACACAGGAACACACCCCTGAGCTTCAATATACAGGCAGCTCAAAGTTACTCCAAAACTTTAGACATCTCATAACCCATTACTGGTCACTCCACTGCACTCCAGAGAGAAGAAACCCAGCTCCACCCACCGGACCTCCAACACAAGCCTCCCTAACCAGGAAACCTTGACAAGCCACTGATACAACCCCACCCACAGTGAGGAAGCTCCACAATAAAGAGAACTACACAAATTCCCAGAATATAAAAAGGCCATCCCAAATGCAGCAATATAACCAAGATGAAGAGACAGAGGAATACTCAACAGGTAAAGGAGCAGGAGAAATGCCCACCAAACCAGACAAAAGAGGAAGAGATAGGGAATCTACATGAGAAAGAATTCCAAATATTGATAGTGAAAATGATCCAAAATCTTGAAATCAAAATGGAATCACAGAGAAATAGCCTAGAGACAAGGACTGAGAAGATGCAAGAAAGGTTTAACAAGGACCTAGAAGAAATAAAAAAGAGTCAATATACAATGAATAACGCAATAAATGAGATCAGAAACACTCTGGAGGCAACAAATAGTAGAATAACGGAGGCAGAAGATAGGATTAGTGAAATAGAAGATAGAATGGTAGAAATAAATGAATCAGAGAGGAAAAAAGAAAAACGAATTAAAAGAAATGAGGACAATCTCAGAGACCTCCAGGACAATATGAAACGCTCCAACATTCGAATTATAGGAGTCCCAGAAGAAGAAGACAAAAAGAAAGAGCATGAGAAAATCCTTGAGGAGATAATAGTTGAAAACTTCCCTAAAATGGGGAAGGAAATAATCACCCAAGTCCAAGAAACCCAGAGAGATCCAAATAAGAGAAACCCAAGGCGAAACACCCCAAGACACATATTAATCAAATTAACAAAGATCAAACACAAAGAACAACTATTAAAAGCAGTAAGGGAAAAACAACAAATAACACACAAGGGGATTCCCATAAGGATAACAGCTGATCTCTCAATAGAAACTCTTCAGGCCAGGAGGAAATGGCAAGACATACTTAAAGTGATGAAAGAAAATAACCTACAGCCCAGATTACTATACCCAGCAAGGATCTCATTCAAATACGAAGGAGAAATTAAAAGCTTTACAGACAAGCAAAAGCTGAGAGAATTCAGCACCACCAAACCAGCTCTCCAACAAATTCTAAAGGATATTCTCTAGACAGGAAACACAAAAAGGGAGTATAAACCCGAACCCAAAATAATAAACCAAATGGCAACAGGATCATACTTATCAATAATTACCTTAAACGTAAATGGATTGAATGCCCAAACCAAAAGGCAAAGACTGGCTGATTGGATACAAAAACAAGACCCTCTATATGCTGCTTACAAGAGACCCACCTCAAAACAAGGGACACATACAGACTGAAACTGAAGGGTTGGAAAAAGATATCCCATGCAAATAGAGACCAAAAGAAAGCAGGAGTGGCAATACTCATATCCGATAAAATAGACTTTAAAACAAAGGCTGTGAAAAGAGACAAAGAAGGCCACTACATAATGATCAAAGGATCAATCCAAGAAGAAGATATAACAATTATAAATATATATGCACCCAATATAGGAGCACCGCAATATGTAGGACAAATGCTAACAAGTATGAAAGGGGAAATGAACAACAACACAATAATAGTGGGAGACTTTAATAGCCCACTCACACCTATGGACAGATCAACTAAACAGAAAATTAACAAAGAAACGCAAACTTAAAATGATACATTAGACCAGTTAGACCTAATTGATATCTATAGGACATTTCACCCCAAAACAATGAATTTCAACTTTTTCTCAAGTGCTCATGGAACCTTCTCCAGGATAGATCACATCCTGGGCCATAAATATAACCTTGATAAATTAAAAAAAAATCGAAATCATTCCAAGCATCTTTTCTGACCATAATGCACTAAGATTAGATCTCAATTACAGGAGGAAAACTATTAAAAATTCCAACACATGGAGGTTGAACAACACGCTTCTGAATAACCAACAAATCACAGAAGAAATCAAAAAAGAAATCAAAATATGCATAGAAACAAATGAAAATCAAAACACAACAACACAAAACCTGTGGGACACTATAAAAGCAGTGCTAAGAGGAAAGTTCATAGCAATATAGGCATACCTGAAGAAACAAGAAAAAAGTCAAATAAATAACCTAACTCTACACCTAAAGCAACTAGAAAAGGAAGAATTGGAGAACCCCAGAGTTAGCAGAAGGAAAGAAATCTTAAAAATTAGGGCAGAAATAAATGCAAAAGAAACAAAAGAGACCATAGC
>NW_024070194.1:40084983-40129934 GCF_014754425.2 Oryx dammah
ACATATGGACACCTTATCTTTGACAAAGGAGGCAAGAATATACAATGGAGTAAAGACAATCTCTTTAACAAGTGGTGCTGGGAAAACTGGTCAACCACTTGTAAAAGAATGAAACTAGATCACTTTCTAACACTGCACACAAAGATAAACTCAAAATGGATTAAAGATCTAAATGTAAGACCAGAAACTATAAAACTCTTAGAGGAGAACATAAGCAAAACACTCCCTGACATAAACCACAGCAGGATCCTCTATGATCCACCTCCCAGAATTCTGGAAATAAAAGCAAAAATAAACAAATGGGACCTAATTAAAATTAAAAGCTTCTGCACAACAAAGGAAAATATAAGCAAAGTGAAAAGACAGCCTTCCGAATGGGAGAAAATAATAGCAAATGAAGCAACTGACAAACAACTAATCTCAAAAATATACAAGCAACTCCTGCAGCTCAATTCCAGAAAAATAAACGACCCAATCAAAAAATGGGCCAAAGAACTAAATAGACATTTCTCCAAAGAAGACATACGGATGGCTAACAAACACATGAAAAGATACTCAACATCACTCATTATTAGAGAAATGCAAATCAAAACCACAATGAGGTACCACTTCACACCAGTCAGAATGTCTGCAATCCAAAAATCTGCAAGCAATAAATGCTGGAGAGGGTGTGGAGAGAAGGGAACCCTCCTACACTGTTGGTGGGAATGCAAACTAGTACAGCCACTATGGAGAACAGTGTGGAGATTCCTTAAAAAATTGCAAATAGAACTACCTTATGACCCAGCAATCCCACTGTTGGGCATACACACGGAGGAAACCAGAATTGAAAGAGACACATGTACCCCAATGTTCATCACAGCATTGTTTATAATAGCCAGGACATGGAAACAACCTAGATGTCCATCAGCAGATGAATGGATAAGAAATCTGTGGTACATATACACAATGGAGTATTACTCAGCCGTTAAAAAGAATACATTTGAATCAGTTCTGATGAGATGGATGAAACTGGAGCCGATTATACAGAGTGAAGTAAGCCAGAAAGAAAAACACCAATACAGTATACTAACACATATATATGGAATTTAGAAAGATGGCAATGATGACCCTGTATGCAGGACAGCAAAAAAGACACAGATGTGTATAACGGACTTTTGGACTCAGAGGGAGAGGGAGAGGGTGAGATGACTTGGGAGAATGGCATTGAAACATGTATAATATCATGTAAGAATCGAATTGCCAGTCTATGTCCAATGCAGGTTATGGCACGCTTTGGGCTGGTACGTGGGGATGGCCCAGAGAGATGTTGTGGGGAGGGGGGTGGGAGGGGGGTTCAGGTTTGGGAACGCATGTACACCCGTGGTGGATTCATGTTAATGTATGGCAAAACCAATACAGAATTGTAAAGTAAAATAAAAAATAAATTAATTTTAAAAAAGAAAAAAATAATAAATAAAATAAAATAAAGGGTGTGAAAAGAGACAAAGAAGGACACTACATAATGATCAAAGGATTATTCCAAGAAGAAAGTATAACAATTATAAATATATATCCAACCAACATAGGAGCACCGCAATATGTAAGGCAAATGCTAACAAACATGAAAGGGGAAATTAACAATAACACAATAATAGTGGGCTACTTTAATACCCCACTCACACCTATTAAACAGAAAATTAACAAGGAAACACAAACTTTAAATGATACAATAGACCAGTTAGACCTAATTGATACCTATAGGACACTTCACCCCAAAACAATGAATTTCAACTTTTTCCCAAGTGCACATGGAACCTTCTCCAGGATAGATCACATCCTGGGCCATAAATCTAGCCTTGGTAAATTCAAAAAAATTGAAATCATTCCAAGCATCTTTTCAGACCACAGTGCACTAAGATTAGATCTCAATTACAGGAGAAAAACTATTAAAAATTCCAACATGTGAAGGCTGAACAACATGCTGCTGAATAACCAACAAATCACATAAGAAATCAAAAATAATCAAAATATGCATAGAAACAAATGAAAATCAAAACACAACAACACAAAACCTATGGGAAACTGTAAAAGCAGTGCTAAGGGGAAGGTTCTTTCTGAAGTTATTTCTCCACTGATCTCCAGTAGCGTATTGGGCACCTACTGACCTGGGGAGTTCCTCTTTCAGTATCTTATCATTTTGCCTTTTCATACTGTTCATGGTATTCTCAAGGCAAGAATACTGAAGTGGCAAACCAGTCCCTTCTCCAGTGGACCACATTCTGTCAGACCTCTCCACCATGACCCGCCCATCTTGGGTTGCCCTGTGGGCATGGCTTAGTTTCATTGAGTTAGACAGGCTGTGGTCCTAGTGTGATTAGATTGACTAGTTTTCTGTGAGTATGGTTTCAGTGTGTCTGCCCTCTGATGCCCTCTTGCAACGCCTGCCATCCTACTTAGGTTTCTTTACCTTGGGCATGGGGTATCTCTTCAAGGCTTCTCCAGCAAAGCGCAGACACTTCTCCTTAACTTGGATGAGATCAGTGGAGAAATAATTCCAGAAAGAATGAAGGGATGGAGCCAAAGCAAAAATAATACCCAGTTGTGGATGTGACTGGTGATAGAAGCAAGGTCCGATGCTGTGAAGAACAGTATTGCATAGGAACCTGGAATGTCAGGTCCATGAATCAAGGCAAATTGGAAGTGGTCAAACAAGAGATGGCAAGGGTAAACGTCGACATTCTAGGAATCAGCGAACTAAAACGGACTGGAATGGGTGAATTTAACTCAGATGACCATTATATCTACTACTGCAGGCAGGAATCCCTCAGAAGAAATGGAGTAACCATCATAGTCAACAAAAGAGTCTGAAATGCAGTACTTGGATGCAATCTCAAAAATGACAGAATGATCTCTGTCATTTCCAAGGAAAATCATTCAGTATCACAGTAATCCAAGTCTATGCCCCAACCAGTAATGCTGAAGAAGCTGAAGTTGAATGGTTCTATGAAGACCTACAAGATCTTTTAGAACTCACACCCCAAAAAGATGTCCTTTTCATTATAGGGGACTGGAATGCAAAAGTAGGAAGGCAAGAAACACCTGGAGTAACAGGCAAATTTGGCCTTGGGGTACAGAATGAAGCAGGGCAAAGACTAATAGAGTTTTGCCAAGAAAATGCACTGGTCATAGCAAACACCCTCTTCCAACAACACAAGAGAAGACTCTACACATGGACATCACCAGATGGTCAACACCAAAATCAGATTGATTATCTACTATGCAGCCAAAGATTGAGAAGCTCTATACAGTCAACAAAAACAAGATCAGGAGCTGACTGTGTCTCAGATCATGAACTCCTTACTACCAAATTGAGACTTAAATTGAAGAAAGTAGGGAAAACCGCTAGACCATTCAGGTATGACCTCAATCAAATCCCTTATGATTATACGGTGGAAGTGAGAAATAGATTTAAGGGCCTAGATCTGATAGATAGAGTGCCTGATGAACTATGGAATGAGGCTCATGACATTGTACAGGAGACAGGGATCAAGATCATCCCCATGAGAAAGAAATGCAAAAAAGCAAAATGGCTGTCTGGGGAGGCCTTACAAATAGCTGTGAAAAGAAGAGAAGCGAAAAGCAAAGGAGAAAAAGAAAGATATAAGCATCTGAATGCAGAGGTCCAAAGAATAGCAAGAAGAGATAAGAAAGCCTTCCTCGGCGATCAATGCAAAGAAATAGAGGACAACAACAGAATGGGAAAGACTAGAGCTATCTTCAAGAAAATTAGGGATACCAAGGGAACATTTCATGCAAAGATGGGCTCGATAAAGGATAGACATGGTATGGCCCTAACAGAAGCAGAAGATATTAAGAAGAGGTGGCAAGAATACACAGAAGAACTGTACAAAAAAGATCTTCATGACTTGGATAATCACGATGGTGTGATCACTCATCTAGAGCCAGACATCCTGGAATTAGAAAGCATGACTACAAACAAAGCTAGTGGAGGTGATGGAATTCCAGTGGAGCTATTTCAAATCCTGAAAGATGATGCTGTGAAAGCGCTGCACTCAATATGCCAGCAAATTTGGAAAACTCAGCAGTGGCCACAGGACTGGAAAAGGTCAGTTTTCATTCCAATTCCAAAGAAAAGCAATGCCAAAGAATGCTCAAACTACCACACAATTGCACTCATCTCACATGCTAGTAAAGTAATGCTCAAAATTCTCCAAGCCAGGCTTCAGCAATACGTGAAGCATGAACTTCCAGATGTTCAAGCTCGTTTGAGAAAAGGAACCAGAAATCAAATTGCCAGCACCCACTGGATCACGGAAAAAGCAAGAGAGTTCCAGAAAAACATCTATTTCTGCTTTATTGACTATGCCAGAGCCTTTGACTGTGTGGATCACAATAAACTGTGGAAAATTCTGAAAGAGATGGGAATACCAGACCACCTGACCTGCTTCTGGAGAAATCTGTATGCAGGTCAGGAAGCAACAGTTAGAACTGGACATGGAACAACAGATTGGTTCCAAATAGGAAAAGGAGTGCTTCAAGGCTGTATATTGTCTCCCTGCTTATTTAACTTCTATACAGAGTACATCATGAGAAAGGCTGGACTGGAAGAAACACAAGCTGGAATCAAGATTGCTGGGAGAAATATCAATAACCTCAGATATGCAGATGACCCCACCCTTATGGCAGAAAGTGAAGAGGAACTAAAAAGCCTCTTGATGAAAGTGAAAGAGGAGAGTGAAAAAGTTGGCTTAAAGCTCAACATTCAGAAAACAAAGATCATGGCATCTGGTCCCATCACTTCATGGGAAATAGATGGGGAAACAGTGGAAGCAGTGTCAGACTTTATTTTGGGGGGCTCCAAAATCACTGCAGATGGTGATTGCAGCAATGAAATTAAAAGACTCTTACTCCTTGGGAGAAAAGTTATGACCAACCTAGATAGCATTGCCAGGGTCTAGCCCCGTTGGATCCAGGGAATTCAAAGCGGGGACGGCATTGGCGAGGAAAGACTTATTTATTAATATAAGATTAGATTAGGAAGAAATGGTGTAGTAGGAAAATTAAGTGGAGAGAAGAGGCTGATTAACTTGGGTTACGTGGAAAACCAATAAAGTTCCAGACAAGGAGCTTGCACCATCTATGTTAGGCCGCTGGTGCCCGTTTGAATATCGGAGAGTGCCCCGCTTCGGGCTCTCTCTCTTATGGATCTTGAAAGCTGGGACACTAAGTAGACATAGTGAGCCTCCACGCCCCAGATGGGAATTCAGCCTGAAGTTAGAGTAAAGAGGAGACATGGGGAAAACCAGTCCAGTGACTGGCTCTCCTTCTATTGTCCTTCAAGGCCTTTTATACTTTTGATTATACATAGAGATCAATGGGTAATACAAAATTACGTAGCCTTAGCAGCCCAGACTCTTTCTGTATATCTTTTTGTATACAAAAGGTCTCAGGTGATTTACATTATCTTCTGGCCAAGAGGCTTGTTAACACTTTTTGACTTTCTTCCTTAATGAATGTCAATTTCGTTTCCCCTGAAGTGTTTTTTTTTTTTTAATCTGCATCTCCTTAAAGCACTGAAGTTACATCTCTATAGAACAAAGGTGCAGTGGGTTATAACAAAGAAGGTACTTAACTCAAAGATCTAATGTTGCTAATACCAGGTCTACTACTTGTTTTTCTATATACCAACTATATCTAAAAATAAAGGATATGAAAATTTGGCAGCAAGTATTGGCTCAACAAATGAAACTTTTAATCAGTCCTATTCTAATGATTTTGACTCCTCGGAAGCCCCTACATTCCTAGGATATTTTAAGCTTCCTGTGCCTCCTGTGGTCAGGGGTCTTCAAACAATCACATGTGCAGCTGTACGAGTCCTGCAGGCAGGCTAGAAAGCCATCAGAGGGGTTTTTGAATTGAAACACTCTTTCAAATGCAGAAGAGTAAAGCCCTGAATTGACTTTTTCCAAAAAATATCAGAAGAGTGAAAAAGCAGGCAGATTCTTATTTTGGGGGGGGGGGGGTGGATCCTCAGGAAATTCCAGGGGAAAAACCTGAGGTCTGATTAGCCTTGCCATCAGAGCTCTGCCACATGACCTTGTCACGGGTGGAATTCCTCACGCTGGCTCCCGGCATAGCATATTCAAAAGCAGAGACATTGCTTTGCTGACTAAGGTCTGTCTAGTCAAGGTTATGGTTTTTCCTGTGGTCATGTATGGATGTGAGAGTTGGACTGTGAAGAAGGCTGAGCGCCAAAGAATTGATGCTTTTAAACTGTGGTGTTAGAGAAGACTCTTGAGAGTCCCTTGGACTGCAAGGAGGTCCAACCAGTCCATTCTGAAGAACAGCCCTGGGATTTCTTTGGAAGGAATGATGCTAAAGCTGAAACTCCAGTACTTTGGCCACCTCATGTGAAGAACTGACTCATTGGAAAAGACTCTGATGCTGGGAGGGATTGGGAGCAGGAGGAGAAGGGGATGATGGAGGATGAGATGGCTGGATGACATCACGGACTCGATGGACGTGAGTCTGAGTGAACTCCAGGAATTGGTGATGGACAGGGAGGCCTGGCGTGCTGCGATTCATGGGGTCGCAAAGAGTCTGACATGACTGAGTGACTGAACTGAACTGAACTGAAGACATTCAAAAACAATCATAAATTTCCCAAAATCAGCCATTCGTGGGCCAGGTAATTTGTTGATCAGAAATGAACTGAATTTCCCTTTCTTTCCTGTTGGGCTGACCCCAGGACCAGGCAAATGCCACGTCAGCTAGTGAAGGACAATCAGGATGTGGTATGAATCTGCAAACAGTGGGTGTGCTGTGCTTGTCCAAATACCCAGGCATAAACACACAGAGGGAGAGAGAGAAAAGGCGTACATTAAAGAATGGTGAAACAACAAAGCTAAAAAAAGAGACAAAGAGGAAAAATGAGAGAAAAATATGAGCCATGAAACTGTTTTTGTTAATGTTTAGGCGTTAAGTCAAAACCCCCCATTGTGACACCATGGACCCCACAGGTTTCTCTGTCCATGGTATTCTCCAGGCAAGAATACTGGAGTGGGCTGCCATTTCCTTTTCCAGTGGATCTTCCTGGATCAGGGATGCAACCTGTATCTCCTGCACTGTCAGGGAGATTCTTTACCACCGCCCTACGAGAAAAGCCTGATCCATGTAAGGAAGAAAAGAAATTGGCATTGACTCTTCCTGAACAATCACAGGAGCCACACTTAGTGCACAGTGAGTGTCACACACTGTCCTGGGGAGGAGCTCCAGGTGGGCAAGAGGACACTGAGCTCAGCTCCCCCAGAAGCACATTAGGGGGTCCCACCTCCTAAAAACACACGACACAAGCAGGAAGACTCCTCCATACCAAGGCTGGATAGAACAATCCCCGTGGAGCTGGATGGGAAAGGAAGAGAAGCTGTCAGATCAGGACTAGGCCACAGGAGTGCCCCAGATGAGGAGAAAGAGGGGCTCGGAGGTCCTCCCTGGAGAGACACATGCACACCACATACTGGGCACCGCAGCCCTGAGATGACCCCAGGAGGTCGCAGCCCCACAGCTGCTGTGAACCCAGGGGGACCCACAGGAGGCCCGGGAACATGACTACTCTCCTGAGACACGCACCTGCTCCTGCTCCTGGAACAGGCTGAGGAGGCAGCCGGATGTTGTCCAGGACTTGGCCAGTTTACTGGGCAGTCCGTGTGCTCCCCGGCCCACAGACACCCCTTCAGTGCCTCTGGATCCAGTTTACTCCCCCTAGGGAGAGGGCCACCCATGCTGGGCAGAGTGGGCAGTGTAGGCAGCCAGCAGAGCCAGCTCAGACAGGCAGCACGTCTGGACAGGCCAGGGTGGCCATCGGCTATCAGAGACAGGCCCGAGGAACAGTGTTCTGGAAGTATCCTTCTCCATTTCCCTCACAGTAAAGTCCTTTAAAAGCCTATGTGACAAGGACCCCCTGCCCCACTGGCTCTCTGACTTGTCTTCAGCTCCTGTCTCCCCACCTCACTAAACTCCACCCACATCAGCCAACCTGCTGGCCCTTAAATGTTCCATGAACACTCTTCCTGGAATAAGCATTTTCTGTTCCAGAGAAATGCAGGAATCACTGTCTCTATCTTCAAGGCTGTTTTGTAGAATGAAAAGTTGTGTGGGATCAAGGGTAGTTGGTGTCTCTGCCGAATAGTTGTACAGAAATGCAAGATGTTATGCAGAACTATCTCAACAGACACACACCCATTTCTAACAGCTAAATTTTCCTGATATCATTCACAGTCTCATTCTCCATGAGACTAATGACTCAAGAATTTACCTCACTTATTGACATTTGTTGATGAAACAATGTCTTTCTAAAGAATGTTCAATAAAGTTTTGCTGAATGACCAGTGAACGAACTCAAAATATGTAAGGATTCATCAAAATGCTAAGCAGGGGCAGAGTAATGAGTAAAATGAGTAAATGAGTAAAATGTGCTGCTTTATAGGAAGCAAAATACAACACCCAATTTTTTTAAATCATTCTTCTAGCTTACCAAGATACGTATGCTGTTTCAAAAGAAGTATACACCTGTCAATTAAACTTTATTTGTCTTTGTAAGTAAACAAATGCACATATTTGTCTAGGAAAATCACAAGGTAAATGTACCAAAGGTAAGTATTTTTAATGGGTAAACACAACTGATCTTTATTTTCTATCTGATCCCTTCTATTTTGCAAATTTTCTATAATTTGGAGGTATTATTTTAATGATCAGAAACAAGAGTTCTTACTTGAAGTCTTTATTCTTCCATGAACTTTTTATTTTTTAAAAAAGAAAGGCAAGCTTTCCAAAGTTCAGCCATGCTGGGGTCCAGTACCGGTGGATCCAGGGAATTCGAAGCAGGGACAGAGTCGGCGTCTAGGAAAGAACTATTTAATTAGAGATATAAAGAGAGATTAGGAAAGAATAGTGTAGTAGGAATATTAGTGGAGAAAAGAGGCTGAATAACTTGGTTTACGCGGAGAACCAATAAAATTCCGAGACAAGGAGTTTGCACCACCTACGTAGGCCACAGGCATCTTCCCAGTCTCCTGAAGGAGTGGAGGCACAAACTGCCTCCCCGTTCAGATCTTAGAAGCCCAGGCAAAATTAGTAGGCTTGGCGAGCCTCCACACTCCAGATGGGAATTCAGCCAGAAAAGAAGAGAACGAGAAAAGACCACACAGGGGGAAACAGTCTTTCCAGGAACTGGTCCGTTTCTTTATTTTCCAGGTCCACTTTTATACTTTTAGTTGTACATAGAGATAAATGTAAGAAACAGAGTCACGCAGGGTCAGCTGCTCTGACCCTTATCTAAAGACAGTGTTCTCAGCATATCTTCATTCTTACAAGGGTCTTACGTTTGTTTACAATATCTTCTGGTCTGGAGACCAATTAACATTTTATGGCCCCACCTTTCTTTCTATTGATAAAGGTTAGTCGATCAGAAAACTTGTTTTCCCTTAAGATCTACTTAGTCTTAAGATAGTGATAAAGATTCTTACATAGCAAGGACACAATGATTTATAACAAAGAAAGAGGAGTACAGTGATCTATAACAAAGAGAAAATTCATTAACTCAAAAGTCTAGTATTGCTAACATCAAAACTACTATATTTCTTTTTCTACATTCCAATTACATTGATTAACATACTCCCAGGTGCCTAAGGATATGGAGGCCTGGCAGCAATCATTAACTCAATAATGAAACCCTTCACCAACATGATTTTTATCTTTAGAAAAACCCTATGCTAAGACTTTCCAAACACTCCAAACTCTCTGTGCTGTTTATTGTTGAGAGGTTGTAAACAATCATGTACATAGTAGCAAGAGTGTGGATAATCCTGTCAAACAAGCTAGTTGGCCAACAGAGAGGTTTGACCTGAGACACTCCTTTTATATGCAGGAGACTATTATCTAGAGCTCTAAGTTAATTTTCCAGAGAAAGGTGGTAGGGGATAGCCCCTGTTAATGTCAGAAGAGTGTAGTATAACAGACAGATTTTGGTTTCAGGGGTAGATGCTCGAGAATCTCCAGCAGGACCCCTGAGGCTTGATCCCGCCTTTGCGTATTGTCAGGCTTCCTTCCTCATGACCTTTGCCATGGACGGGATTCCTCACACTGGCTCCCGGCACAGACCCTTCATTTAAGTACCTCCACCAAGTACAAAAATCTTCACCACCCTAGATGCAAGAAATTCTCAAAGAATCTGTGAGAGTTGAGAGTCAATATTCTTCAGAGAATGGATACTCAGGGTGACCAACACCACTGAAAGAGAAGAAGGAGGATTCATTTATTAAATCAGTCATGTTGTCATAGAGCATCACTCTATAATGTGGTCAGGATGGGCTAAAACTCTAAATCTACAAACACGTCCCTCCTTCTCTCCCGACAAGCACACATGCAGGTGTCTGCTCCATGTGCACACGGCACCTGCATGTCCAGTCCCAACATCCACATGCAATATTCACTCCACAGTGACAGATAGTTTGACTCATTACAATTTATAAGAGACCACAAGATCAGGCAGTAACTGTAGCAATCATTTCAGACACAGGTGAAACTTCTGCTCCTAGATGATGAAAAGGTGCACAGTGAACAAATTAGTTGCCCTTTTTCATACACCCATGGTGTATGGGTAAGCAAATGACCACTCCAAAAATGCAGAGTGCCTGGAACTTGTCATCTATTGAAGAGCTGCCACAAGTACCTGAATAATCACACAGCTCAAAGTGGGAATATTCCTTTATTAGTTTATAGTGTATTAAAACAATTGTATTACTATTACTGCTGTTTTCCTTTTTTTGGTCTTTTTACTTTTCTTTCTGAATTTATCCTTTTCGGTTCATTAAAAAGTGCACTCTGAGCGATTCCAAGTGCCAGGAGCTGTGCTGTTGACCCAAGCCCACAAACAGGAGTAAGTCTAGGCATTCACAGCCTATGAAGAAGAACATAGAATTATACTTAAGAGCCCCTAAGTACAGAAAAATAACCTTCCACGTTTTTTCTTTTATCATGGCTTTTCTCAGAAGCATGATACAGCTTTACAAGCAATAGGGAGAGTTTTGAGATCCTTCATTGGAAACAAAATCTTCATTTTACCAATAATTTGTATTCATTTCTTTCTAAATTCCCTTCCAGCTTCTCCCTGTTTGATCAGTCATCTGTCTCTTCAGTCTTGACATCCTCCTGCAGTAATTAGGCAGCTGGAATCCCATGTTAGTGACTAAGTCAAAGTACAGGAGGTAGGGACTCCACAGTGGATGGATCACTGATGAACAGATACAACACAGGTGAGTCTTTACTCAAAAAAGCAGAAGACCCAGACGTTCTTACCTGGGTGTGTCCTGCTAAGGACACAGCAGTCACTCACTGGAGGGTCAGTTAAGCTCATGATCTACTGGTAATTCAGCTTTGTGAGATAACAAGGATGAGGATGTGGGAGTTAGGGGGGAAAGGCCAATGAAGAGACCAATTTGAAAGAAATGGATGATGGTTTGGAGAAAAAATGCCCATTAGGGAGAAAATCCACCAGACACTTAGGGGACACAGTGGAAGCAGGCCCCCTGTGACTTCGTAGCACAGATGTATGTTGGATTTCATGGGCCCATCTTCACAAAAAATATCAACAATACATTTTGTAATTTTGTTAGGTGTAATATGAATGCCTTCTTCCCAGGTGGCTCAGTGTTAAGTATCCACCTGCCAAGCAGGAGACCTGGGTTCTATCCCTAGGGTCACAAAATCCATTGGAGAAGGAAACGGCAATCCACTCCAGTATTATTGCCAAGGAAATCCCAAGAACAGAGGAGCCTATTGGGCTATAGTGCATGGAATGGTACAGAGTCATACAGGACTTAGAGATTAAACAAAAACAACAAAACAAGAATGTAATGCATGATGGACTCATTATTATATAGTTATTATTAATATAATTATTTTCCCCTGATGTAAAAAGAATTAAAGATGAAACATGTTCACAAGTCCTTGAATGAACACTGGGCTGCAGACACTGTGCCCTCTGTTTCCTGAGTCTCTCAGCCCTGAGAGGAGGTACACCAGGCACAGGGATCAAGGGCACAAAGTAGTGAATTCACTATGATGTGAACTCGGGATTTTATTGATGCACTGTTCTGGGCTCTAATCACATTTTGGTTGGTCCGAGATGAAGCCTTAGGGAAAAGCTTTGGTGTGAGGTCTGCAGGAAGCCCCTGGTTTACTCCTATGCTGGAAATCAGGACTGTCTTCCAAGAACTAAGCTTTAAAAAGCTTAGTTCCCCTACTGAACTGCCTGCTACAGAAAATAACATATGTGTGAAACATCTGCAAGTCACTTACAGTAAAAATTCATAGTATCTCCTATTTCTGTTGAGGCCATCAATTGTTTTCATGTCTTCTGGACTCAGTTCAAAGTCAAACACCTGGAAGAAAGGAAAGAACCATGTTAACTCCCCCCAAGAACTGGCATCCCCCTGGGGACTGGAGGACTTTCCCACTGGATGGAGACAAGAAGAGGGGACAGGGAAACCATGTCTGTCTTCAGCTTCCAGGTGAACAAGGCTGGGAGCCTCTGCTGAGTTCTCACCTCTCCTTCCCACACCTTCTCCTTCTCTGTCCATCTCACAAATGTTACAGTGCATCAGTCCCTTATTTTTCTAAGTGAATCACTTGAAAAAAACAAACAAATCAAAATCTTCTTTTACCAAGCACAGTGGTTGGACACTCCTGACTCGATACTGAACATGAGCTAACAGACTGATTAACTCTCCCCAACATGCCCTAAGGGTGACAGCATTCAGCTGAAGCAGAGTCAGAAGGAGGCTCCTCCATGAAAGCCTATTCAAGAATCTGATATCAAACATACACATTACCTATAATTGAATCTAAAAAACTTTATGTATATGCCTTTGTGGAGAAAGTTATGAAAAGTGTTTTAAACATTAGAGAACACCTAAATAATTAAAAATTCATATCATAATTTTGGAACAGAAAGCTCAGTTTTATAAAGAAATTCATTTTCTCCAAAGTGATGTAGTGTTTCAGTGCAACATGAACCAAAGACTAAAACACATATTATTTTGTGGAATTCAATAAAGTGACACTAAGTTTGAAATTAGAAATAGCTAGTCAAGAGCAGTCAAGATAGCCTTAAAGAAGAAGAATATACCATTCTGAGAAGCAACACTTATTTTATACTTTTCTAACACAGTACAGAAAACTTAATAGTTAAATATAAGGGAGAGGCCAGAAATGTATTTATGAACATTTGATATATGACAGAGTTGGCAGTGAAAATCAGTGGAAAATCTGGACACTTAGATTTCCATTTAAATAAAAAATATGTATAGGTAATCATTTTATATCATGTTAGAAAATCAGTTCCAGGTGTATTTCAGAGCCAAATTTTAATGCAAACACAAAAACAATTTTTCAGGGGACCATATAATTGACCCTTGACTTGGCCTGAACCATAACTTGCATTGGGCAGTGAAATTTGTCAGAAGAAATGGTGAGTTAGTTCTGAGTCTAGAAATGAAGAGGATTTTTTCCTACTCCCTAGCTTGGGATCATAATTGGGAAATTAAATTAAAAGACACTTGCTCCTTGGAAGAAAACCTATGACAAACTCTCTGCTGCTGCTAAGTCGCTTCAGTCATGTCCAACTCTGTGTGACCCTATAGATGGCAGCCCACCAGGCTCCCCCGTCCCTGGGATTCTCCAGGCAAGAACACTGGAGTGGGTTGCCATTTCCTTCTCCAATGCATGAAAGTGACAAGTGAAAGTGAAGTCACTCAGCCGTGTCCGACTCTTAGCGACCCCATGGACTGCAGCCTACCAGGCTCCTCCATCCATGTGATTTTCCAGGCAAGAGTACTGGAGTGGGGTGCCATTGCCTTCTCCAATGACAAACCTAGACAGCATATTAAAAAGCAGAGACATCACTTTTCTGACAAAGGTCCATCTAGTCAAAGCTATGGTTTTTCCAGTAGTCATGTATGGATGTGAGAGTTGGACTATAAAGAAAGCTGAGTGCCAAAGAACTGATGCTTTGAACTGTGGTATTGGAAATGACTCTTGAGAGTCCCTTGAACTACAAGGAGATAAAACCAGTCAATCGTAAAGGAAATAATTCCTGAATATTCTTTGGAAGGACTGATGCTGAAGCTAAAACTCCAATACTTTGGCCACCTGATGCAAAGAGCTGACTCATTGGAAAAGACCCTGACGCTGGGAAAGATTGAAGGCAGGAGGAGAAGGGGAGGACAGAGGATGAGATGGTTGGATGGCATCACCAACTCGATGGACATGAATTTGAGTAAACTCCAGGTGTTGGCAGTGGACAGGGAAGCCTGGCATGCTGCAGTCCATGGGGTTGCAAAGAGTCAGACACGACTGAGTAACGAAACTGACTGACTGGCTTGGGATCATAGGGCTGTGCTGAGATAGTTGTCACAGTCTCAGTTCAGTTCAGTTCAGTCACTCAGTCATGTCTGACTCTTTGCAACCCCATGAATTGCAGCATGCCAGGCCTCCCTGTCCATCACCAGCTCCCGGAGTTCACTCAAACTCACATCCATCAAGTCAGTGATGCCATCCAGCCATCTCATCTTCTGTCTTCCCCTTCTCCTCCTGCCCCCAACCCCTCCCAGCATCAGAGTCCTTTCCAGTGAGTCAACTCTTCACATCAGGTGGCCAAAGTATTGGAGTTTCAGCTTTAGCATCAGTCCTTCCATTGAACACCCAGGACTGATCTCCTTTAGAATGGACTGGTTGGATCTCCTTGTAGTCCAAGGGATTCTCTCTTACATAAATCACAGCAGGATCCTCTATGACCCACCTCCCAGAATATTGGAAATAAAAGCAAAAATAAATGAATGGGACCTAATTAAAATTAAAAGCTTCTGCACAACAAAGGAAACTATAAGCAAGGTGAAAAGACAGCATTCAGAATGGGAGAAAATAATAGAAAATGAAGCAACTGACAAAGAACTAATCTCAAAAATATACAAGCAACACCTGCAGCTCAATTCCAGAAAAACAAATGACCCAATCAAAAAATGGGCCAAAGAACTAAACAGACATTTCTCCAAAGACAGACAGATGGCTAACAAACACATAGAATGATGCTCAACATCACTCATTATCAGAGTACAAATCAAAACCACAATGAGGTACCATTTCACGCCAGTCAGAATGGCTGCTATCCAAAAGTCTACAAATCACAAAGGCTGGAGAGGGTGTGGAAAAAAGGGACTCCTCATACACTGTTGGTGGGAATGAAAACTAGTACAGCCACTATGGAGAACAGTGTGGAGATTCTTTAAAAAGAAACAGAACTGCCATATGACCCAGCAATCCCACTGCTGGGCATACACACCAAGGAAACCAGAATTGAAATAGACATGTGTACCCCAATGTTCACTGAAGCACTGTTTACAATACCTAGGACATAGAAGCAACCTAGACGTCCATCAGCAGAGAATAGATAAGAAAGCTGTGGTACATATACACAATGGAATATTACTCAGCCATTAAAAAGAATGCATTTGAATCATTTATAATGAGGTGGGTGAAACTGGAGCCTATTATACAGACTGAAGTAAACCATAAAGAAAAACACCAATACAGTATACTAACGCATATATATGGAATTTAGATAGATGGTAATGATGACTGTATATGTGAGAACGCAAAAGTGACACAGACGTAAAGAACAGTCTTTTGGACTTTGTGGGAGAATGCAAGGGTGGGATGATTTGAGAGAATAGCATTGAAACAAGTATGTTATCATAAGTGAAATCAATCACCAGTCCAGGTTCAATGCATGAGACAGGGTGCTCCGGGCTGGTGCACTGGGGTGACCCTGAGGGATGGGATGGGAGAGAGGTGGGAGGGGGGTTCAGGATGGGGAACACATGTACACCCATGGCTGATTCATGTCAATGTATGGCAAAAACCACTACAATATTGTAAAGTAATTAGCCTCCAATTAAAATTAATTAATTAATTTAATTTAAAAAAAGGTTAAAGATCACTGCCATAAATGTGTGCCCCAAAATTCACATCTTGATGGTGTTAGAAAAGGAGTTTTTGAGAGGTGATTAGGACATGATTGTGGAGCCCTCATGAATGAGATTTTTTAAATATCATATAAGAGACTTGGGACAGCTCTGTGTCCCCCTCCACCATGTTAAGGTACAAGGAGAAGCCTGTGACCTGGAGGAGGGCCCTCACTTGACCACACGGGCACCCTGACCTCAGACCTCCAGCTTCAGAACTGTGAGAAACAAATTTCACTTTTTTCTCAGTCACTCAGGCTGTAGTATTTTGTTAAAACACACAAAAAGTTCTTAAAAAATCACATAATGCAATTTCATCAATTGAGAACAAAGACAATAAGATATCATTTGTAAAATGTGACAGAATAAATTGGAGACATAGCACTGGAGTTAAAAATCTGTTTTCTGTCCACCCATAACCCTCTCCAGCCATGCTAACTCTCCTGTTGTCACATCAAGTGGAGAAAACCACCAGGAATACACACAAGGCTTTCATGCACAGGAAAGAGCAGGTAACTCATCTTGACTCAAGGAAAGTCTTGAGAGATGGACATAGAATGCCCCTCGTGAAGGATATTCCCTAGGAGCCCTCTGCCCACGGCCCCACTCATCATCACCTGTATGTTCTCTTTGACCCGCTTCTTGTTGAAACTCTTGGCCAGAACCACAACCCCACGTTGTACCTGGTAGCGAAGGGCAACTAGTGCTGGGGTTTGCTTGTGCTTTTGGGCAATGGCAGAGAGAACTGGGTCCTCCAAGAGCCTGCGGTGGTTCAGGTTCACCCTGGAAGGAAATCCAGAAATGCTGAGGAGCTGAGACAAATGAGTCTCAGCTGAGACTCATTTGTCTCAGCTTCTCAAACAGACCAAGAAGGTCCACTGTAGACAGGGCTTCTCAAAGTGTGGCCCATGGACCAACAGCATCAGCATCACTTGGGATCTTGTGAGAAATACAAATTCCATGGCTGAGCTGAAGACAAACTGAATCAGGACCTCAAGTGTATAACCTCCCATTCTGTGTTTACAGGGCTCTGCAGTTGATTCAGATGCATTATTGAGTTGAGACCAGGACTGCCAAACTCACGGATTGTTCTTTAAATCTGAGAGGTTGTTTTTCTTCTATTATCAAGAGCATGAATAGAGAAACAGAAGAAGAAAAAAAAAACAGGGATCAATTTTAAATTTCACTTTTCTAAAGTACTAATTGAGAAGTCTCAAAATAAGAGACATTTATTTCATCATTATTCTACTATAGATGTTTACAAAAATGGTTCATCAAAATTTTTTCTAACATGATTGATCTATGAGTTACATATTATTATCCTAATTTTAGACATAAGGTAAGAGGCTTGGAACATCTATTTTTAGAAATGTGTTCCTTGGTTAATAAATAAGTAAATCATGACATAATGCTGTGTCTCTGGTCTCAACTGGGGGACTATATGTAGATTTTAATGCAGACATTTATTACTGATGAGTCAACAAGCTAATATAATGTGGAAAAACAGCCTAGGTGATGGGATGATAAAAGAGAAGAATTCATTCCATCCCTTCCCGCTCTCCCCCCTGCCTATGAGAGCTATCTGAGCACTGTACAATGTAAACTATTTCACCAAAAATTGAATTTCAGGGGAAATTCCAGTTGTCTTCAATAGGACTCAGTACCATTCTTTTATTCGTTGGGATCCCAGAGCACCAAAGGCAACAAGAACGATACCATGTGACTTGCAGAAATCCAACAGTTTGCTCTGATTGAGATAAGGGTGACATTCCACCTGTAGAATGCCCAAAGAGAAGAGTGTCAGATTATATGCAAAGGTAATAGTAACAGGACAGAGAAAGATTAAAAGGTTAAAAAAAATGCTGAGGGAAAAACTGTAACAGTAACTTAAAAATTGAAATATCAACAGCAAGAGTGAAATAGAGAAAAGTGTGTTTATATAGTTAATTTTATGATGGAAATGGATGGGAGAACAAGCCCAAGATTGAGTAATCAAAATATGGGCTCTACATCTGAGTAAACGTTTCAGAGTAAATATTTTATCTACCGTTAATATTACCATGAACCTTTAATTTCACCCTCTAACCTAGACAGTTTTCATCATCCCCAGCACGTTTTTTTGTATTGTGCTCCCTGTTGAAGGCCCATACAGGATGAGACCCTCAAGACTAAGGATTTAGCCATCAAAACTTCACACAATTTCTTAAGCCAGTCCTACATGATTTGTCTTGTTTATTTACTTCCCATTTCATCTTTTCATGGTTTTCCTTCCTATACACGGTTTGCTACAAGGCAGTTTTCCATCCAATTTCTGGCCATGCATTCATCTCAGAAAAATGCCTCTGGGTTCTACCCATAGTTTACCTGGAAGCTTTCCCCACCTTTTCCACCCAAATTTATCAGACAAGGATACCATCCTGGGTTCTATTCACACTATCCAGACAGAGGCTCTGCGCTCTAGAATCTTCTGTCCACAAAGGTCGGATGAACAGGAGGGGAGGAAAGACAGACATCAGGCTCCAGTGCAAGAAGGAGGTTGTGAAGAGCAGGAGGGAGAGGAGCCAAGCTGCTCACCTGGTTGCAGACGGGCTTATACTTGAGCCCTGGCTTGTTCAGGATCTTCTCCAGCTGCTTGTGGTTGAAGTTGGACACCCCAATGGACTTGGTCAGCCCTGCGTCCTTACACTTCTCCAGGGCCTGGGTGGGAAGGAGGGGTGGTGGAAAATTACATGGAATGATAGAGAAAGAATAAATGCGGAGAAACATCGGTAATCACCGTCATCCATCAAGAATTAGCATTGATTATCAAGAAGAAAAAAGTGGGAAAAGTCATGACACAGGAAGAATTACTGTCTCTTCCTTAGAAAAAACCCTGGAGAAGATATATCACATGGAAAGAAAAAGATACCTGTCTGCACTGTCCCATATTCTCCTCCTTCGATCCTCTCTATGAACATTTCAGCAATGGTTTTCTCCCCACAACCTCAACATCACAACCCTTAGATTCATGAACTGCTGAGTCTGATGGGCCACAGCCCATTCTCACAGGTGGAAGAAATGAAGGAGGTTCCCCCTCTCCTGGCTCCTCCCCTGGTTCTCTCCTCCCTGGACTCACCTCCCATGTAAGACAGAGATCCACTGAGTCAAATATCAGTTTTCCATTTTCATCTTTTGGAAATAATTCCTCCCCTGGCTGGAACAGGAGCAGGCATTTTAGAGATGTTACAAAATAATTTCCCAACACTTATCCAGGGTGAAAGGCATCAGGAATTAAACATCCATGAGATAGATTTTAACTCTCTAGATGCTAATATCTGCAAAGTGATTTGTTTGTGGAGTTGTAAGCAGTGTCTTTAGGATGGAGGCTTATTCTAATCTCTTATACTTAATATATGTTGGAATAAATACAGTTTTTCTAGGTCCTAAAAGTGACTCACAGTGATTTCTGTGAATTTTGTCTGTTCCTTGTACTTGTCTATTTTGAAATGCCTGTCTTGAGCTAGAACTGGTAATAAGTTATATGGGCTTTATTTCCAGCATAAATATTGCAATCACTTTCTTTTCCCTCTGAGGATCAGATGCCATAGGGCAGGCATATGAACCAGCAAGGCTCAAGTTAGGTGGATATGAAATGTGGAAGATCCAGACAAGCTCTCAAATTCGTGACCATGAGCCTTGAAAAGCCCCAAGGCCATATTTGCCACCAGTGGAAAATGTTCAGTAAACATAGAGCATACCATGAGCAAATCCATGATAAGGGATAGAAATTAGGAGACATTTCTGAAGAGTACTGAAACTCTTAAAATCTGTCTGTGACTGGGACTTGCCATCCATATAGTCCACTAAGCGATTTTGCATCAGATGACTTGAGTTGATTTCTACAACTTGAAATCAAGAATTCTAAGTAAACTGTTCTTATTGGCTAAGTGCAGTTTACAAACATCAGCCTGAAGCCAGGCAAGAGTGTAGGCAAGGTCTTCCAAGTCCCTATAAAGGTATGAGGTTTAGACGCACCCAGAGGGAGCACTACCAAATCTGGTCAACTTAAAAGGATGAAAGACAAGATAAAGTCATCATGTTCAATGTAAGGCAGTGTCATGCTCACCACAGCTGCACCAAACTCTTGGTTCATGAAATCCCCAGACACTCAGGAGTCCTAACCAGGACTGTGTGCAGAACTGGCTTATTTCTCAAGCTCTTCAGGCAGAAAAACTCAGATTATTTAATACCTTTCCCTGGGAGTTTTGTAAGGGATTCAAAGAAACTCAGTAAAAAGATGATCACAAATGATTATTTGGGGAATTCTACTATAGTGTAATCATCTCTTCAACCTACTAAGAAAAGTCTTTATCCAACCATCCAAGCAAGTTGATGCACATTCTAACACAAGATACAAAATGATGTGATCATAGAAAGTTCTAACCTTCAGAGCCACTGGAATATGAATAATATAGAGATCAACATAGTCCAGTTGAAGATTTTTCAGTGATTTTTCCAAGGCTGGTCAGACCAACTCTGGTCGAAGGGAAGTTAACCAAAGCTGCAAGAGGTTAAAGAATGGAAGTTGTATTAATAACATTTTAGGTAACTTTTTTTCCTTACCACTTGGCTTGTGGGATATTACTACCTTGACCAAAGATACATCTGGGCTCATGGCATTAAAGCACCAACTCTTAACCACTGAACCACGAGGGAACTCTAATACTTCAGGAATGTATGTAAGAATAGTTCACCAAACAATTATTCACCGAACAATGATCCTATTATATAATTGTCACCTGGGCAAAATCACTTGCACACATCTGTACACACTCAACACACAGCACCTTTGAGGTGTAGAATATGTCTTCTCTCTTCACAGTGCCATCTGCAATCTTGCTTCGAATGGCCTGGCCAACTTGCTCTTCATTTTGGTACACATGAGCACAGTCAATATGGCGGAACCCAACCTCAATAGCGAATTTGGTGATTTCCAGAGCTTCCCTCTTAGGAACCTACATAAGCAATAACGTAGAAGTTTAATATCTACATGATCAAGAGATTGCTAAGGCACAAGATTGGTTTTCCTAAGAATCAACATTTCTTTGTGCTTATGGTTCATTCTGCAAGTGTTGTGATGAATTCATGACAGTTTCTCTGAATGTTCCTGGCCAGAGATTAAATGGGCACCAAGGAACCCTTCAGTCCCAGATGGCCAGTGGCTGATCACAGGCCTCAGAGGACCCCAAGACAACCTCCAGGTTCAGTGGTTTTCTGGAAAACTGAAAGGACTCAGCATAAAGTTGTAGTCATGGATAAGATTTATACTGTAAGATGTTTGAAGAAAAATCAGCAAAGGTGTAAAATCCCTGGTAAGAGCATCAAGACTCATGTGAAAGCTTCTAAGACTTCTGTCTCCCAATGAAGCCACACAGAATACAAATAAAAGGTGTATATATTGAATAAAGTGATGTTTTCATATAAGTATACATTGCTAATGATTACCATAATCAACCTAGGCAACAGATCCATCACCTCACACACTTAAATTTACGGCATGTTTGCAAGAAAATTTAAGGTCTAGTCTCTACAAAATCTCAAGATATCGCCGATTATCTTTAATTATAATCACCTTACTATACATCAGGTGTTCAGACTTATTCATTTTAGTACTGAAAGTCTGTACCCTTGACCAACATCTTTTCATTTTTCCTAGACTTGTCCCCACCTTCTGGTCACAATACCCTACTCTTTCTCCTATGAGTCCCACTGTTTTAGATTCCACCTATAAGGAGATCATACAGTAACTGTCTGTTTATGGCTTTTTTACACTTAGCTTAAAGTTAGTTCATCTGTGTGGTTCGAAATGATGGGATTAATTTCATTTTTAATATTGAATAATATTACATTTCTTTTTATGTGATTCAGACTCGTTCCTGTTTCAAGGAAGTAGATAGTTGGTGTAGCTTCTCTCTGTTAGGGTTAGTCCTGGATTTTCTTAAATGCTCCGGTATTTGTGTATATACCAAGGAATGAACCCAGTGAGCTTCAGTAACAGCCTGGACTCTTCCCTCCCCTCACCCCAATTTGTACTACAAAGTACTGTCTTCCGTCTCCAAAATGCATCTAATTACTTCCATCGGTTTTATAGATGAAAAACATGAGGCTCAACATTTAAGGACCAGTCCATTGTCACAACTACATACTATAAACACAAGATAGATAGCAAATTTTCTGGTTTACAGCATAGACTTGTCCACTAGCTCCTCTTTTATACTCCAGCACTGAAAACAATATTTAAATAAAAACACATTACAAAACACAAAGATACATTACAAAACCTGGCCTGTAAGATTGCATATTATCACCTCAAATGATACTATAGTTCCCATCAGAAGAAGTTTCGAAGCAGAAACAGAAGCACAGGGCAAAACACAGCTGAAGTGTTTTTGCCCTGGCACCTACCAGGCACCCCACACTATAAAAAAGATTTTCTGCCATTATTTTTCAGTCACCTCATCTTCAGGACCTTCCACCTAAAAACTTCTCTGGGTCATGTCTTTTTGGAAGGAGGTAAAAGTTCTTGAACTAATAAAATCTACAGAGAAACCCCACCATTGCAATCACACTTAAAGCAAAGCAGCTAACAGTGAGTGTTCTCTACAGCCGAGTCTCACCTCTTCTGCCAAGCTGGGAAAGAGACGGAAACTGGAGGGGAACCCAGAGTAATCTGCAGGTGAGCACAGCCTCAGACCCTGATGCAGAGTGGAGACTGGATGCCCTCTCCCCTTTCACAAGGCATGGTTCTAGCCTGGTTAATGGAACCACATGACCCTCCCAGAATCACACAGGAGCTCAGTGCTTGACAACCCAAGTCCCTTCTGCTCATGTCACATCCACTACTATTTATATCTCAACCCCTAACCACTGCTGTTACCTCTGGAGGTGCATAGGTTCCAAATCCAAGGACAGGAATGAAGTGGCCATCATTAAGCTTCACCTTCTGGCTTTTGGGATCCATTGCCTGTTGTTCCTCTGAGTAAGCAGATTGATTTTTTCTTCTGCTTTCAGAAGTTATAAACAACAAGAAGGTAACACCCCGGTTGCACTGTCCATTGTTAGCAGATGCATTGCAGAAGAAGTGTGATTAAACTAATGCCCATGGAGTCAGTTAACTTGTTTGATTTTTTTTATATCAGTATAACCTAAAGTTTTATATAAAGTGAGATTGGCTGAGCAATTAATGACCATTAGTTAAACTAGAAATTTCCACACACCAATCTTTTATATTTTCTATTATAGGCCCAATCTCAATCAAACATAAACTGAGACAACTATCTTACAGTACAAACAGCACACATACACACATCACAAAATGTAAAAATGATAACAGCATTTTTGAAGATGTTATCCCTTAATAAAGAATCAAAACTTCAAATGAAAGTAAATTTTCCTTTTTACATTTCCCACCAGCAAAATTATTTTGCTTTACAGACCTGACTGTGGTGAAATCCTGAACAGGATACCTAAACCAGACATTTTGGAAAGGTATTTATTGGAGGTTAATTATTAATAGCTTTAGGATACCATGTGCAGTGTGCAAAGAGAATGTTGTACTTAGTTATATAACTTTTAGAGTACGCTTGCTTTCCAGGTGGCCCTAATGGTAAAGAACCTGCCTGCCAATGCAGGAGATGTAAAGTTTCGATCACTGGGTTCAATCCCTGGGTTGGGAAGATCCTCTGAAGGAGGGCATGGCAACCCACTCCAGTATTCCTGCCTGGGGAATCCTATGAACAGAGGAGTCTGGCGGGCTGCAGTCCATGGGGTTGCAAAGAGTCGGATGGGACTAAAACAGCTTAGCACACACCCAGAGTACTTTCATAATGTAACTGATACATACTTTACATAATTTACTAACTTGTTGAACATTATTCATAAAAGAAAACGCAAGAAACTACATGTATGTTAGTCGCTCAGTTGTGTCTGACTCTGCGACCCCGTGGGGTGTAGCCCACCAGGCTTCTCCAGCCATGGGATTTTCCTGGTAAAAATTCTGGAGTAGTTTGCTATTTCCTTCACCAGGGGATCTTCCTGACCCAGGGATCAAACCCGAGTCTCCTGCATAAGCTACATAAATTATAACAAATTTGGAAAGAGTAAGGGAAATTGTGATGCACTGATATATGGGGGTGTGGTGAAGTTAAATAAAATTTAACATATATAGTAATGTCAGCAAAATGGTGAAGTAAGAGGAATGAATTCTCCCTTGGAAAGGCTAGAAAAGAAAGAGAAAGCAGCTGAAAAACCTAGTAAGATCTCTGGAAAACACTCAAAGATCTACAGCAACAAAGTGAACACACAATTAGGAAAAATCTAGAACAGAATGGTAGGAAATTTCAATGTGTATTACTCACATGTACCCTCCTCCTGCCTGGGACAGTGCACTCTTGATCAGCCCCCAGTTGCTTCCCTCAATCCAGAGTGGTCAAAGAAAACCAATTGTGCAATGTTCCAACCAACCTGGGGGCTTCCTGGGGACTGGTGTCTGTTCCACTCAACTCTAAGCTTAAACTGAAGAGCAGCTGGAATGGCTATTGCAGCTGAAGGGGAATTATATATATACACACACAGGAATAAGGGTGGAGCCATAGACTAGACCATGTATTGATAAAACCCTGAGTAGAATTGGGGTGTGGATTTGGGAGCCATAGGGCATTCAAAAACAGTCATAAATTCACTGGACTCAGAAAGCCACCCATGGGCCAGGCAAGATGCTGACTCAGAAATGAACTGAGTCACCCTTAGCTTTCCTGTTCGGGTGAAAGAAGGACAAGGAGAATGCCAGGCAAACTAGTGAAAGCCAGTCAGGACAGGGAACAAGATCTACCAAGAGTATTTGCCTGCTGTTTCAGGCAGCCAATTATGAACACACATACACACACACACAAACACACACACACAAACACACACACACAAACACACACACACACACACACACAGGAACACACACATATCTGGATGGGGCAGGGAGGCCAGACGGGCCCGAGGAGCAGGGTCTGGGGCTCTGACAGTGTGCCAGGGCTGCAACACAGGCACGGCCGCCCACCCCAGGGGCTGCTCCAGCATGCCTCCCTCCAGTTCTGCCACCCTCTGGGGCAAAGGTGCCAGAGTGGGGGAGCAGGGTGCACACTTACAAGAGGTGGAACCAGTCTGGACCCAACCCTCAGAGTTCTGCTCCAGCATCTTGGGACCCACCTGGCCCAGTAGGGTGGGGACAGCCACTGAGCACAGGAGAAGCCTTTGCTCACACTGGGCTCTGGCTCTAGTCTTCCCCTCCCCGCCCCACCGAGGTGACAGTTGCCAGCATGCCCTGGGAAGGGGTGACCCTGCCCACCTCAGCTCCAGCTCTGCCCCAAAGCCTCTGGGCACACAGATTGCACAGGGACATGGCCACACAAGGACAGTCCCAAAAAACCAGGACAGGTAACTTTTTCACCTAATTTCATAGAGACAGAGGATGTTAAACAAAATGAGAAGACAGAGAAATCTGTTTCAAATGAAACAATGAAAAAAAAAACCTGAAAAAAAATCTGCTAATAAGATAGATATTAATAACTTACCAGAATTCAGAACAGTAATAAGAATGTTATTCTAACTAGGAAATAGAACATACTAACATTCACATGATAGGGATTCCAGAAAGAAACAAGAGAGGAAAAGGGGAAGAAAATGTATCTGATGAAAATATGGCTAAAATTTTCTGAACCTGGGACTTCCCTTGTGGTCCAGTGGTGAAGATTCTGTGTTTCCACTGCAAGGGGCAAAAGTTCTGAAACTGGTCGGGGAACTACTTAGCAAAGGTTATTAAAACCATGAGATGGGGATGTTCCTGGATTACCTGGGTCACCCTGGTGTAATCACAAAGTCCTTATATGTGGGACCTGGGAGGGTTGTAGTCAAAGAGAAGGTGGGAAGATAGGAGCATTAGATAAGAGACTCAAAGACACTATGCACTGTCTCTGAGATGGCAGGAGAGTCTACGAGACCAAGAACAGAGTGTTCTCCTGCTGTTCAATCCCCCAGTGGTGTCCAACTCTACCACAGCATGGACTGCAGTGCACCAGACACTTCTGCCCTTCACTGTCTCCCAGAGTTTCCTCAAACTCATAGCCATCCAGTTGGTGATGCCATCTAAACATCTCATCCTCGGTCACCGTCTTCTCCTCTTTTTCTTAATCATTCCCCACATCACAGTTTATTCCAATGAGTTGCCTCTTCTGGTCAGATGACCAAAGTATTGGAGCTTCAGCTTCAGCATTATTCCTTCTAATGAATATTCAGTGTTGATTTCCTTTAGGATTGACTGGTTTGATCCCCTTGCTGACCAAGGAATTCTCAAGAGCCTTCTCTGGCACCACAGTTTGAAAACCAATTCTTCCACACTCAGCATTCTTTATGGTCCAACTCTCACATCTGTACATGACTACCGGAAAAACCAGAGCTTTGACTATACAGAACTTTATCAGAAAAATGATATCGCTCCTTTTTAATATGCTGCCCAGGTTTGTCATAGTTTTTCTTCCAAGGACCTTTTAATTTTATGGCTAAGGCCAGCATCCTCAGTGATTTTGGAGCCCAAGAAAATATAATCTGTCATTGTTTCCATTGTTTCCCCGTCTATTTGGCGTGAAGTGATGGGACCAGATTCCATGATCTTAGTTTTTTGAATGTTGAGTTTCAAGTTGGCTTTTTCACTCTCCTATTTCAACTTCATCCAAAGGCTCTTTAGTTCCTCTTCCCTTTCTGCCATAAGGGTGGCATCATCTGCATACACGCTGCTGCTGCTGCTGCTGCTGCTAAGTCACTTCAGTCATGTCCGACTCTGTGCGACCCCATAGATGGCAGCCCACCAGGCTCCCCCATCCCTCGGATTCCCCAGGCAAGAATACTGGAGTTGTTTGCCATTTCCTTCTCCAATGCATGAAAGTGAAAAGTGAAAATGAAGTCTCTCAGTCGTGTCCAACTCTTAGCAACCCCATGGACCGCAGGGACTCCAGGCTCCTCCGTCCATGGGATTTTCCAGGCAACTGTATACATGTGGTTATTGATATTTCTCCTCAAATCTTGTTTCCAGCTTGTGATTCATCCAGCTTCGCATTTTGTAGGATGTAGTCTGCATGTAATATACATTGGCATGGTGACAACATATAACCTTGATGTGCCTCTTTCCCAATTTTGAACCACTCTGTCATTCCATATCCAATTCTAACTGTTGCTTCTTGGCCTGCATACAGGTTTCTCAGGAGGCAGGTAAGGTGGTTTGGTATTGTCAACTCTTTAAGATGTATCCACAATTTGTTGTGATCCATACTGTCAAAGGCATGAGCCTAGTCAATAAAGCAGAAAAAGATTTTTTTCAGGAATTCTTTTGCATTTTCTGTGATCAAATTGATGTTGGCAATTTGATCTCTGGTTCCTCTGCCTTTTCCAAATCCAGCTTGTATATCTGCTATTGAAGCTTAACTAGAAGGATTTTTAGCATTACCTTAGTAGGCTGTGAGACAAGAACAATTATGTGGTAGTTTGAATATTATTTGGCACTGCCCTTCTTTGGGATTGCAAAGAAAACTGACCTTGTCCACTGCTGAGTTTTCCAAATTAGCTGCCATATTGAGTGCAACACTTTAACAACATCATCCCTTAGCATTTGAAATAACTCAGCTGAAAATCTTTCACCTCCAATAAATTGTTCATAGTAATACTTCCTAAGGCCCATTTGACTTCACACTCCAGGATGTCTGGCGCTAGGTGAGTGAACATACCACCCTGGATATACAGGTCATTAAAACATTTTTTGTACAATTTTTCTGTGTATTCTTACCACTTTTTCTTAATCTCCTCTGCTTATGTTAGTTTTTTTTAACTTTACAATATTGTATTGGTTTTGCCATACATCAACATGAATCCACCACGGGTGTACATGTGTTCCCCATCCTGAAACCCCCTCCCACCTTCCTCCCTGTACCATCACTCTGGGTCATCCCAGTGCACCAGCCCCAAGCATCCTGTATCTTGCATCAAACCTGGACTGGCGATTCATTTCTTATATGATATTATACATGTTTCAATGCCACTCTCCCAAATCATCCCACCTTCTTCCTCTCCCACAGAGTCCAAAAGCGTGTTCTATACATCTGTGTCTCTTTTGCTCTCTTGCATACAGAAAAGTTATGACCAACCTAGATAACATATTCAAAAACAGAGACATTACTTTGCCAACAAAAGTCCGTCTAGTCAAGGTTATGGTTTTTTCAGTGGTCATGTATGGATGTGAGAGTTGGACTATGAAGAAGGCTGAGCGCCGAAGAATTGATGCTTTTGAACTGTGGTGTTGGAGAAGACTCTTGAGAGTCCCTTGGACTGTAAGGGGATCCAACCAGCCCATTCTGAAGGAGATCAGCCCTGGGATTTCTTTGGAAGGAATGATGCTAAAGCTGAAACTCCAGTACTATGGCCACCTCATGCGAAGAGTTGACTCATTGGAAAAGACTCTGATGCTGGGAGGGATTGGGAGCAGGAGGAGAAGGGGATGACAGAGGATGAGATGGCTGGATGGCATCACGGACTCGATGGAAGTGAGTCTGAGTGAAGTTCGGGAGTTGGTGATGGACAGGGAGGCCTGGCGTGCTGCGATTCATGGGGTCGCAAAGAGTAGGACACAACTGAGTGACTGAACTGAACTGAACTGATACAGGGTTATCGTTACCATCTTTCTAAATTCCATATATATGCGTTAGTATACTGTATTGGTGTTTTTCTTTCTGGCTTGCTTCACTTTGTATAATAGGCTCCAGTTTCATCCATCTCATTAGAACTGATTCAAATGCATTCTTTTTAATGGCTGAGTAATACTCCATTGTGTATATGTACCACAGCTTTCTTATCCACTCATCTGCTGATGGACATTCAGGTTGCTTCCATGTCCTGGCTATTATAAACAGTGCTGCGATGAACATTGGGGTACACATGTCTCTTTCAATTCTGGTTCCCTGGGTGTGTATGCCCAGCAGTGGGATTGCTGGGTCATAAGGCAGTTCACACTGTTCTCCATAGTGACTGTACTAGTTTGCATTCCCACCAACAGTGTAAGAGGGTTCCCTTTTCTCCACACCCTCTCCAGCATTTATTGCTTGTAGACTTTTGGATCGCAGCCATTCTGACTGGTGTGAAATGGTACCTCATTGTGGTTTTGATTTGCATTTCTCTGATAATGAGTGATGTTGAGCATCTTTTCATGTGTTTGTTAGCCATCTGTATGTCTTCTTTGGAGAAATGTCTGTTTAGTTCTTTGGCCCATTTTTTGACTGGGTCATTTGTTTTTCTGGAATTGAGCTGCATAAGTTGCTTGTATATTTTTAGACTAGTTGTTTGTCAGTTGATTCATTTGCGATTATTTTCTCCCATTCCGAAGGCTGTCTTTTCACCTTGCTTATAGTTTCCTTTGTTGTGCAGAAGCTTTTAATTTTAATTAGGTCCATTTGTTTATTTTTGCTTTTATTTCCAGTATTCTGGGAGGTGGGTCATAGAGGATCCTGCTGTGATTTATGTCGGAGAGTGTTTTGCCTATGTTCTCCTCTAGGAGTTTTATAGTTTCTGGCCTTACATTTAGATCTTTAATCCATTTTGAGTTTATTTTTGTGTATAATGTTAGAAAGTGTTCTAGTTTCATTCTTTCACAAGTGGTTGACCAGTTTTCCCAGCACCACTTGTTAAAGAGATTGCCTTTTCTCCATTGTATAGTCTCACTTCCTTTGTCAAAGATAAGGTGTCCATAGGTGCCTAGATTTATCTCTGGGCTTTCTATTTTGTTCCATTGATCTATAGTTCTGTCTTTGTGACAGTACCACACAATGGCACCCCACTCCAGTACTCTTGCCTGGAAAATACCATGGATGGAGGAGCCTGGTAGGCTGCAGTCCCTGGGGTCGCTAAGAGTCAGACACGACTGAGCAACTTCACTTTCCCTTTTCACTTTCATGCATTGGAGAAGGAAATGGCATCCCACTCCAGTGTTCTTGCCTGAAGAATCCCAGGGACGGTGGAGCCTGGTGGGCTGCCGTCTATGGGGTTGCACAGGGTCGGACATGACTGAAGCAACTTAGCAGCAGCACCAGTAGCATACTATCTTGATGACTGTGGCTTTGTAATATAACCTAAAGTCAGGCAGGTTGATTCCTCCAGTTCCATTCTTATTTCTCAAGATTGCTTTGGCTATTAGAGGTTTTTTGTATTTCCATACAAATTGTGAAATTATTTGTTCTAGCTCTGTGAAGAATACCGTTGGTAGCTTGATAGGGATTGCATTGAATCTATAGATTGCTTTCAGTAGTATACTCATTTTCACTATATTGATTCTTCTGATCCATGAACATGGTATATTTCTCCATCTATTAGTGTCCTTTTTGATTTCTTTCACCAGTGTTTTATAGTTTTATATATATAGGTCTTTAGTTTCTTTAGGTAGATATATTCCTAAGTTTTGTGTTTTTTTTTTTTTTTTCGTTGCAATGGTGAATGGAATCGTTTCCTTAATTTCTCTATTTTCTCATTATTAGTGTATAGGAATGCAAGGGATTTCTGTGTGTTGATTTTATATCCTGGAATTTTACTATATTCATTGATTAGCTCTAGTAATTTTCTGGTGGAGTCTTTAGCGTTTTCTATGTAGAGGATCATGTCATCTGCAAACAGTGAGAATTTTACTTCTTTTCCAATCTGGATTCCTTTTATTTCTTTCCTGCTCTGATTGCTGTGGCCAAAGCTTACAAAACCATGCTAAATAGTAATGGTGAAAGGGGGCACCCTTGTCTTGTTCCTGACTTTAGGGGAAATGTTTTCAGTTTTTCACCATTGACGATAATGTTTGCTGTGGGTTTGTCATATATAGCTTTTATTATGTTGAGGTATGTTCCTTCTATTCCTGCTTTCTGGAGGGTTTTTATCATAAATGGATGTTGAATTTTGTCAAAGGCTTTCTCTGCATCTACTGAGATAATCATATGGCTTTTATTTTTCAATTTGGTAATGTGGTGTATTACATTGATTGATTTGTGGATATTGAAGAATCCTTGCATCCCTGGGATAAAGCCCACTTGGTCGTGATGTATGATTTTTTTAATGTGTTGTTGGATTCTGATTGCTAGAATTTTGTTGAGGATTTTTGCATCTATGTTCATCAGTGATATTGGTCTGTTACACTTCCAAACTTATTCTATGAGGCCACCATCACTTTAATACCAAAACCTGACAAAGATACCATGAAAAAAGAAATCTACAGGCCAATATCACTGATGAACATAGATGCAAAAATCCTTATGTTAGATCTTTACAGTTTCTGTCCTTTCTGTGGTCATTTTCACATTAAATTTTCCCTTGGTATCTCTAATTTTCTTGAAGAGATCTCTAGTCTTTCTCATTCTATAGTTTTAATCTATCTCTTTGCATTGTTCACTTATGAAGGTGTTCTTATCTCTCTTTGCTATTCTTCAGAACTCTGCATTCAGTTACCTATATATTTCCCATTGTCTTTTGCCTTTCACTTCTCTTCTTTTCTCAGGTATTTGTAAGGCCTCCTCAGACAACCGTTTTGTCTTCTTGCATTTCTTATTCTTGGGGATGGTTCCAGTCACTGCCTACTGTACAATATTATGAAGCTCTATCCACAGTTCTTCAGGCACTCTGCATCATATCTAATCTCTTGAATCTATTTGTCACTTTCATTGTATAATCATAAGGGATTTGATTTGAGCCATGCCTGAATAGCCTAGTAATTTTCCCTACTACACGGAGGAACCACAGTCCCACCTATTAACAGAAAATTGGATAAAAGATTTACTGAACATGGCCCTGCCCAACAGAGCAAGACTCAGTTTCCCCCACAGCCAGTCCCTACCATCAGGTAGCTTGCTCAAGCCTCTTAACCTCATCCATCACAAGGCAGACAGAAGGAGCAAGAATTTCAATCCCATGGCCTCCAAAATGAAAACCACAGTCACAGAAAAGTAACCAAAATGGTGACATGGATCACAGCCTTGCATAACTCATGAAACTATGAGTCATGCCATACACGGCCCCCAAGATGGATGAGTCATGGTGGAGGGTTCCAACAAAACTTGGCTCACTAGAGAAGGGAATAGAAAACCACTTAGAATTCTTGCCTTGAGAACCCCATGAACTGTAGGAAAAAGCAAAAAAGATACAACCCTGAGAGATGACTCTGCCAGGACTGTAGGTGTCCAATATGTGATATGCTAGGGAAGAGTGGAGAAATACAACCTGAAAGAATGATGAGGCTGATCCAGAACAGAAATGACACCCAGCTCTGGATGTGTCTGGTGGTGAAAGTAAAGTCTGATGCTTTAAAGAACAATATTGCATAGGAACCTGGAACATTAGGTCCATGAACCTAGATAAATTGGATTTGGTCAAACAGAAGATAGCAAGAGTAAATATGGATTTTTTAGGAATCAGTGAACTAAAATAGATGGGAATGGGTGAATTTAATTCAGATGATGATTATATCAACTACTGTAGGGAAGCATCCCATAGAAGAAATGGAGTAACCCTCATAGTCAACAAGAGTCCAAAATGTAGTACTTAGGTGCAACCTCAAAATGACAGAAGATACCCGGTCCATTTCCAAGGTAAACCATTCAATATCACAGTAATCTAAGTCTATGCCCCAACCACAAACGCAGGAGAAGCTGAAGTTTAATGTTCTTTGAGGACCTACAAGACCTTCTAGATCTAACACCAAAAAAAAAAAAAAGATGTCCTTTTCACCACAGGGGACCAGAATGCACAAGTAGGAAGTCAAGAGATACCTGGAGTAACAGGCAAGTTTGGCCTTGGGGTACAAATGTAGCAGGGCAAAGGATAACAGAGTATTACCAAGAGAACACTGTGGTCTTAGCAAACACACTCTTCCAACAACCCAAGACCTATTCTCTAGGAGTTGGATAAAGCAACAAAATGGATTTCCCCTACAAACTCCAGAAAAGACCACAAGCCTGCTGGCACTTTGATTTCAGACCTCAGAACTGTATTTTGAATTTCTGACCTCCAGATATGTAAATGAATACCTTGGTGTTGTTTCAAAGTACCAAGTTTTTGGTCATTTGTTATAAGAGCAGCGTTAACTAAGACAGATGTGGTTCAAGTCAGCCCCACCTCCATCTGCTGCATCATGAGTTTTACTCTCTGACCTCAGAGATAGGTGGTCATCTCCCCAAACACAGGAACCTTGTCTCTTGATTCCGCTTTCTTCCTTAGTGACTGACCGATTCCGTGGTCCTCATTACAACAAAGTCTTTGAAAACTGTGTATACTCTGTTCCACATTGGTCTCTTCACATCATTTCTTGAACCAACTTTACTCAGGGTTTGCCTTCACTACTCTATCAAAGCTGCACTTGATCCTGCCAAGGTTAACTGCCGAATCCAGTGGTCCATTTTCAATCTTCTCTTACTTGACCCATTGAAAGCACTGGACTCTTTTCTCTTGAAAACACTTACTTCACATGCCTTCTAAGAACAGTCCCTCCTACTTCACTCACTGATCCTTTTCAGCCTCTTTTGCTGGTTCCTTCAGTTTTTGTTTGTTTGTTTGTTTGTTTTAAGGATTTTCTTAATGCTTATTTCTCATGAAGCTTGACTTCCCTGTCCACACCACTCACTGTATAATGTAATATCTCTGACTGGTTAGTTTCATGGCTTTAAGAGACTATATGTTACAAATTTCAGATACGAATATTTTGTCTAAACCTTTTCTCTAACTGATTTGCATGTCCAACTCTATGCACGCATCTTCACTTGGATACCTAAAGGCATTTGAAAGATGCGTATCTATAACTGAACTCATAATCTTCCCACAAAAATGAGATTCCCCGAATTGTCTCCATCTGAGAAAATGGCATCTGCATTTCCTGTTACTTAAACACAAACACCTGGAGTCAACTTTGATTCCCCTTTACCTTTCACCATATGTCCAATATGTTAGCAGTCTAGTTAATGCTGCCCCTAAAATAAGTTCCTATTCCAATACCTCCGGCCATCTTTACTGCTCCTTCTGTGGTTCCAGCCAGCATTACCTCTCACCTAAATTCCTGTAGAGTCCTAAAAAGGGGTTCTTTTTCCTCTTTTTCTTCTAAACATAACAACCAGTGCAATTTTTTGAAAACATATCAACTCATGCAACTACTGTGCTCAAAACCAAAATATCATTCTCCACTTCTCTCAAAGTAAAGACCTCTCAAAAACCCACATGACACAAACCCCATGGCCCCACTGGCTCTCTGGCCTGTCTTCAACTCCTCTCTGCTTCCCTCACTAAACTCCATCCACATCAGCCAACTTGCTGGCCCTCAAATGTTACATGAACATTCTTCCTTCCTGGACTTAACATTTTCTGTTCCAGAGAAATGCAAGGAGCCACTGTCTCTATGTTTCAAGGCTGTTTCTTGTACAAATGAAAAGTTGTGTGGGATGAAGTGTAGTTGGTGTCTCTGCCTAACAGATAGACAGAAATGTGAGAGATTGTGCAGGATTTTCTCAACAGGCACTTACCCATTTCTAACAGCTAAATTCTCCTAATGACATTCACTATCCCATCCTCCACTAGACAATAAACTCAAAGATTTCTCATTTAGTTAATATTTATTGATAAAACAATGTCTTACTAAAGAATGTTAAGTAAAGTTTTGCTGAATAAATGAATGAACGATAACAATGAATGGATGGTAAAATATGTAAGTATTTATCAAAATGCTAAGCATGGTCAGACAATTAAGAAATTAAATAAGTGAATCAGATTTGCTGCTTTACAAAGAGCAAAATATAATACTGGATTTTTTAAATCATATTTTAGCTTACCAAGATGATTATGCTAAGTTGAAAAGTATACAACCTGTAGACTGAAGAGTATTTGTCTTTGTAAATAATCATACACACAAATTTGTATAGGATTCTATAAGGAAAATGTACCAAAGTATTATATAATGGTGAATTGTAGCTTATCTTTATTTTCTTATCATTTCTCTTTTACTTTCCAAATTTCCTGTAATTTTTTTTAATTATCTGGAAAAAAAAAGAACATTCTTACTTTGAAGTTTTAATTGTTTCATAAACTGTTTATTTTTTCACAAGGAAAGGCATTTTCAAAAGTTGAGACACTTCATTCAAGCAGCTTCACCACTTACAAAAATCCTCTTTACAGCCCCAGAAGCAAGAAATTCTTGAAGAACCACAGTGAGATCCGAGAATTAATATTCTTCAAGAAATGGATATTCGGGGTGACTGACACCACTGAAAGAGAAGTAGGAGGATCCATTTATTAATTCTGTCATGTTGTCATAGAGAGCATTACTCTGTGAGTGCAGTCAGGATGAGCTAAAATTCAAAATCTACAAACACATCCCTCCTTCTCCCCCAACAAACACACATCAGCTGTCTGCTCCATGTGTACATGGCACCTGCACATCCAGTCCCAACACTGACATGTAATCGCCACTCCACAGTGACAGGTAGTTTGACTCAGATTACAATTTTAAGAGGGCGCAAGACCTGGGGCTAACTCTGGAGGTCATTTCAGCCCCTTTGTGGAACTTCTGTCCCTAGACAATGAGAAGGATCAGAGCGAACAAAGTAGCTGCTCTTTTTCTGCACATCCATGGGTAGGCAGATACCGAGCATCCCCAAAAATACAGACTGTCCTCATTAAGGAAATTCTACTCTATTGGAGAGATACAACAGTCACCTGAATAGTCATACAGCACAAAGTGGCATTGATGTTTTCTTAAATATCAATGATGTATTTGATGTATTAAAACATTGGTTACCCAGTAATTAGTATAACTATTGTTTTCTTTATTTTTTTCCATGTTTCTACTTTTCTTTCTAAACTTGTCCTTTTCAATTTAATTCATTAAAGAGTGCATTCTGAGCAATTCCAAGGGCCAGGAGCTGTGCTGTTGACCTGAGCCCACAAAGAGGAATAAGCCTAGCCATTCACAGCATAATGAAGAAGATAGAATTATACTTAAAAGTCTTTAAGGACAGAAAAGTGAGTCTCCACCATTTTTTTATTTATCATGTATTTTATCAGAATTGTGATATAGTTTTATGAACAATAGGGAGAGTTTTCAAATCTTTCCCTTCAAACAAAATCTTCGCTGTACCAATAATTTGCATTCCCTCCTCTCTAAACTCCCTTCCAAATTTGTCTTCTCTCTCTTCAATCCTGACATTCTCCTGCAGTGATGAGACAGCTAGAATTCTATGTTAGTGACTAAGTCAAAAGCAAGCAGGTGGGGGCTCCCCAGGGGATGGACTTCTGCTGGATAAAGGCTAAACTACAGTGAGTCTTCACTCAAGAAACCAGAGAGACCCAGATGATCTTACCTGAGTGTGTCCTGTTAAGGACACAGCAGTCTCTCACTGGAGGGTCAGTTAAGCTCATGATCTACTGGTAATTCAGCTTGGTGAGATAACAAGGATGAGGACATAGGAATTGTAACAGGGAAAAAAGATCAATGAAGGAAGAGATTAATTTGAAAGAAATGGATTGTGTCTTGGAGAAGAAATGCCCATAAGGAAGAAAATTCACCAGACCCTTAGGAGATGAGGTGGAAGCAGGCCCATGTGACTTCTCAAAACTGTTGAGGGTTGACCTTCGCAGGACCTTCCTCCATAAAAAAGTGTCAACAAGATGTTTTATCATTGTGTTAGGAATAACAAGAATGGGGGCTTCCCAGGTGGTCAGTGATAAAAGATCCACCTGCCAAGTAGGAGACATGGGTTTAGTGATTGGCAAGATAACTTGGAGAAGAAAATGGCAACCCACTCCAGTATTCCTGCCTGAGAAATCCCATGGACCCTGGAGCCTAGCAGGCTACAGTCCCTGGGTCCAAACAGTTGGACACAACTAAGCAACTAAAAAGCCTCCTGATGTAAGTGAAAGTGGAGAGTGAAAAAATTGGCTTAAAGCTCAACATTCAGAAAACAAAGATCATGGCACCTGGTCCCATCACTTCATGGGAAATAGACGGGGAAACAGTGGAAACAGTGTCAGATTTTATTTTGGGGGGGGCTCCAAAATCACTGCAGATGGTGACTGCAGCCATGAAATTAAAAGATGCTTACTCCTTGGAAGAAAAGTTATGACCAATCTAGATAGCATATTCAAAAACAGAGACATTGCTTTGCTGACTAAGGTCTGTCTAGTCAAGGCTATGGTTTTTCCTGTGGTCATGTATAGATGTGAGAGTTGGACTGTGAAGAAGGCTGAGCACCAAAGAATTGATGCGTTTGAACTGTGGTGTTGGAGAAGACTCTTGAGAGTCCCTTAGACTGCAAGGAGATCCAACCAGTCCATTCTGAAGGAGATCAGCCCTGGGATTTCTTTGGAAGGAATGATGCTAAAGCTGAAACTCCAGTACTTTGGCCACCTCATGTGAAGAATTGACTCATTGGAAAAGACTCTGATGCTGGGAGGGATTGAGGGCAGGAGGAGAAGGGGACGACCGAGGATGAGATGGCTGGATGGCATCACTGACTTGATGGACGTGAATCTGAGTGAAGTCCGGGAGTTGGTGATGGACAGGGAGGCCTGGCATGCTGTGATTCATGCGGTTGCAAAGAGTCGGACATGACTGAGCGACTGAACTGAACTGAAGCAACTAAACAACAACAAAACATGAATGAAATCCAGAAAGGATTCATTATTATACAGTTTTTATTAATGCAACCATTTTATCCTGATGTAAAAAGGATTAAACACGTTCACAGGTCCCTGTAAGAGTAGTGGGCTGCTGGCACTGTGCCCTCTGTGTTTACTGAGTCCCTCGGCCCTGAGAGGAGGTGCACCAGGCACAGGGATTAGGGGCACAAAGTAGTGAAATCACCACGATGTCAACTCTGAGGATTTTACTGATGGGCTGTCCTAGGTCCCAATCATTTCTGTGGTCATACACAGAGCCCAAGAGGAAACCTCTGGTTTGAGGCCTGCAGGAAAACTCTGGTTGGCTCCTATGCTGGAATCAGGACTGTCTTCCTAGAATCAAGTTTTTAAAAGTCTAGTTGCCCTACTGATCTGCCTGCTACAGGAAAAAAAAAAACATGTGTGTGAAACATCTGCAAGTCACTTACGGTAGAAATTCATAATATCTTATATTTCTATTGACGCCATCGATTGCCTTCATGTCTTCTGGAGTCAGTTCAAAGTCAAACACCTGGAAGGAAAGAAGAATCACATTACCTTTCCCCCAAGAAGATGGCCTCCCCCTGGGGACTAGAGGACTTTCCAGCTGGATGGGGACAAGAAGAGGGGACAGGGAAGTCATGTCTGTCCTCAGCTTCCAAGTGAACAAGCCTGGGACCCTCTGCTGAGTTCTCACTTCTCCTTCCCACACCTCCTTCTCTGTCCACCTCACAAACATTACAGTGCATCAGTCCCTTAGCTTTCTAAGTGAATCACTTCAGACAGAAAAGAAATGTTTTGTCTTTGGACACTGCTGACTCAACACCTGCACCTGAACAAATGTTAGACTGCTTCACATTCCCCAACATGCCCTAAGTGTGACAGCATTGCACTGAAGCCATGTGGGGAGGAGTCTTCTTGCAAAAGCCTATCCAAAAATCTGATATCAAACTTACTCTTTATCTTTGAATGAATCTAAAAGAAACTTTATGTAAATGCTTTTGTAGATAAAGTTATGAAAAGCTTAAACATCAAAGAACACCTAAAATATTAAAAGTTCACACCATAATCATGAAATGAATAGCTCAGTTTTGTAAAAAAAATTTGTTTTCTATGAAATGATCTAGTGTTTCAATGCAACAGGAATCAAAGACTGACATACACATTCTCTTGTAGAAGTCAGTAAAGTGATACCAAATTTTAAATAAAAGAACTAATAAAAAGCAGCCAAGACATTCTTCAGTTCAGTTCAGTTCAGTCACTCAGTTGTGTCTGACTCTTTGCAGCCCCATGAACTGCAGCACGCCAGGCCTCCCTGTCCATCACCAACTCCCAGAATCCACCCAAACCCATGTCCATTGAGTCAGTGATGCCATCCAACCATCTCACTCTCTGTCCTCCCCTTCTCCTCCTGCCCCCAATCCCTCCCAGCATCAGAGTCTTTTCCAAAGAGTCAACACTTCGCATCAGGTGGCCAAAGTATTGGAATTTCAGCTTCAGCATCAGTCCTTCCAATGAATATTCAGGACTGACTTCCTTTAGGATGGACTGGTTGAAGAATTTACTATTCTGGAAATAAGACTTACTTTACAATTTAATAACACAGTACAGAAAAATAAATAGTTAAATAGAAGAAAGAGGCCAGAAATGTACTTAAAGGCTCTCTATATATGACAGAGTTGACAATGAAAATCTGTGGAAAATATGGACACATTGTTTTTATTCAGTTGCTAAGCCATATCCAATTGTTTGTGACACACTGGACTGTGGCAAGGCAGGCTTTCATGTCCATCATCAACGCACAGAGTTGCTCAGACTCATGCCACTCGAGTTGGTGATACCATCCAACCACCTCATCCTCTGTCTCCCACTTTTCCTTCTGCCCTCAGTCTTTTCCAGCTTCAGGGTCTTTTCCAGTGAGTCAGCTCTTCACATCAGGTGCCCAAAGTATTAGAGCTTCGGCTTCAACATCAGTCCTTCCAATGAATATTCAAGGTTGATTTCTTTTTTTTTTTTTTTAAAGTATAAGGCATGATTTTTATAGAGTCTAAGTTGTAAGATGAATGGCATATTTAGATTCATATTTTAAGTAGGTCTCTGTGATTTTAATCTTTATACCACTTAAAACAATAGTTAAATATCAAGTATTTCATCATACGTTTTCAGTTGTAATTTTACTTAAATTAATCTGAAATTAATATGCTGTCTTAAGAAAAATACAAAGAAATTTTACATACCCTTTATCCAGTCTCCGAGATGGGCAATATTTTTTAAAACTTGTATAATATCATATTAGGATACTGACATTGATACAATCTATCGATCTTATTTACATTTCCTCAGTTTCACTTCTACTTATTTCCCCGTGTCTGTGTGTGCACACAAGCACATGTTTAGTTGTATACGTTTCTGTCACCTGTGTAGTCTCCTGAATCAACGCCTATAACCAAGATACTAAATCGTTCCTTGACCACAAGGATATCTGCTGCCTTTTTTCTAAAATTAATTTGTTTATTTTAATTGGAGGCTAAATACTTTACAATATTGTGGTGGTTTTTGCCATTTTAACCATATCTTCTTGCCCTTCCTTTACCCTCGCTAAATCTAGGCAACCGATAATACATTTGCCGTTTAGGCTAGATTGATTTGGTATCCTTGCTGTCTTAGAGTTTCACTTAATAAACAAGCATATATGTAACCATTTTCATATTATATTGGAAAACCAATTCTAGGTGTATTGCAGGGCCAAATTTGAATGGAAACACAGAAACAATTGTTTAGGGGACCATACACTTGACCTTGACTTAGATGGGCCTGTAGCATTGGGCAGTGAACTTTGCCAGAACTGATGAGTCAGTTCTGAGTCTAGAAATGAAGAGTATGTTTTTTCCATTCACTGACTATGGATCATAGTACTGTGCTGATGTGATAACCAGGTCAGTTGACCACAGTCTAGCCAAATATACATGTAAAACTACATAGAGAAGTGTGCAGGCTCCTCTGACAGGAGTCATATCCACCTGCTAAAGCAAAACTGCTGAGCTGCTCTGCACTGAGCTGCAAATACATGAGCAAGATCAGCTAAGAGGACAGCAGCTGAGCTGAGTTCAGGTTGATTGTCAAAACAGAATCAAGAGACACAGAAATGATCTCTGCATTAAATCCTGAAAATGGGGAGAGTTTCCTGTATAGCTGTGACTAAAGGTACAATAATGACCTCCTACAAATAAATCAAAAGAGAAACAACCTAGCTAAAGTGGACACAGTCTTGAAGAGGAGCTTCACAAAGAGAAACTCAAGAAGATCACATGTATAAAGATGAAACCCTATAATATTAAGGGAAAAGCAAAATAAAACCATGATGGCTTGGGGGTTAAAGATTGCTGCTATGATTTTTGTGCCCCAAAACTTCCAAATAGGAAAAGGAGTATGTCAAGGCTGTATATTGTCACCTTGCTTATTTAATTTATATGCAGAGTACATCATGAGAAATGCTGGGCTGGAAGAAGCACAAGCTGGAATCAAGATTGCCGGGAGAAATATCAATAACCTCAGATATGCAGATGACACCACCTTATGGCAGAAAGTGAAAAAGAATTAAAGAGCCTCTTGATGAAAGATGAGAATGAAAAAGTTGATTTAAAGCTCAACATTCAGAAAACTAAGATTATGGCATCTAGTCCTGTCACTCCATGGCAAATAGATGGGGAAACAGTGGAAACAGTGGCTGACTTTATTTTTTGAGCTCCAAAACCACTGCAGATGGTGATTGCAGCCATGAAATTAAAATAAACTTATTCCTTGGAAGGAAAGTTATAACCAAACTAGACAGCATATTAAAAAGCAGAGACATTACTTTGCCAACAAAGGTCTGTCTCGTCAAGGCTATGGTTTTTCCAGTGGTCATGTATGGACTGAGAGTTGGACTATGAAGAAAACTGAGCGCGAAGAATTGATGCTTTTGAACTGTGGTGTTGGAGAAGACTCTTGAGAGTCCCTTAGACTGCAAGGAGATCCAACCAGTCTATCCTAAAGGAGATCACTCCTGGGTGTTCATTGGAAGGACTGATGTTGAAGCTGAAACTGCAATACTTTGGCCACCTGATACAAAGAGCTGACTCATTTGAAAAGACCCTGATACTGGGAAAGATTGAGGGCAGGAAGAGAAGGGGACAACAGAGGATGAGATGGTTGGATGGCATCACCAACTCAATGGACATCAATTTGGGTAAACTCTGGGAGTTGGTGATGGACAGGGAGGTATGGCACGCTGTGGTCTATGGGGTCACAAAGAGTCAGACACGACTAAGCAATTGAACTGAACTGAACTGAACTGAAATTTACATTTTGATGTTAGAAATGGAGCCATTTAAAGGTCATGATAGTGGAGCTCTCACAAATGAGATTTTAATATAGCATATTCATATAAGAGACTTGGGAGATCTCTGTTGCACCCTCCATAATATTAAGATGCAAAGAGAAACCTGTGACCTGGATGAGGGCCCTCACCTGACCACACAGGAACCCTGACTCAGATCTCCAGCTTCAAAACTGTGAGAAATAAATTTCAATTTTCCTCAGCCACTCAATCTGTGATATTTTGTTAGAGCAGTTCAAATGGTCTAAAAAAATCACATATTGCAATTTCATCAACTGAGAGCAAAGAAAATAAGATGTCATTTGCACAGGGTGACAGAATAAATGCTGACATAACTCTGAAACCAAAATCTCTGTTTTCTGTCCAACCTGAACCCTCTCCAGCCATGCCACCTCTCCTGTTGCCACATCAGGAGGAAAAAATCACCAGGAACACACAACACATTCATGCATGGGGAAGAACTGGTAACTTGTCTTGATTCAAGGAAAGTCTTGAGAGACAGACAAAGAATGACCCTCGTGAAGGATGTTCCTTAGGACCCCTCTGCCCACAGCCCAACTTATCACCTGTATGTTCTCTTTGATCCGCTTCTTGTTGTAACTCTTGGCCAGAACCACAACACCACGTTGTATCTGGTAGCGAAGGGCAACCAGAGCTGGGGTTTGCTTGTGCTTTTTGGCAATGGCATAAAGAACCGGGTCCTCCAAGAGAACAGGCAGGTCCAGGTTCACCCTGGAAGGAAATTCAGAAATGCTGAGGAGCTGAGACTAAGTACTCAGTTTGTGAGCAGTTTCACCAAATAAACCAAGTATGTCCACTCTATACCAGTGCTTCTCAAACTGTGGTCCATGTACTAAGAGCATCAGCATTACTCGGAATCTTGTTAGAAACACAAATTCCCGGCTTAAATACAGACACACTGAATCAGAACCTCAATGGAGGCACCTCCTAATCTGTGTTTACAAAGTTCTCCCAGTCATTTGGATGCATGTTTGAGTGAGACCAGAACTGCCAAACTCGTGGATTTTTTTTCCTTTTTTAATTCTCATTTGTTGTATCTCTCCATTCATAGCTCTAAAGTTTGTACAATGGCATGAAAAGAAATAGTGATGGAAAAAGACTGGGAAATTTTTTTAATTGTCACTTTTCACGGGTATTGATACAAGCGGAACAGTCCAAAATATAGAACTATTCATTTCATCATTATTTATATTATGCAATTTTCTATAGATGTTTACAAAAATGGTTCATATTGAAATTTGTTATCATGATAGACCTGGAAGTTACACATTATTATCCTAATTTTAGATAAAAGATATGTGAGGTTTAGACATGTATTTTTAGAAATATGTTCATGGTTGAATAAATAAGTAAATCATGATATGAGCTTGTGTCTCTGGTTTCAACTGAGAGATTCTATATAGATTTTAATGCAGACATTTGTTATTTATTGGTCAACAATCTAATACAATATAGAAAAATTGGCTGGGTGATGGGAAGATAAAAAAGAAGGATTCATTCCATCCCTCCCTGCTTATCCCCGTACCTATGAGTTATCTGAGTAATACATGATTTACACTATTTTATCAAAAATTGAATTTTACTTAAGCTCTTTGTTGTCTTCATTAGGGTTCAATACCATTCTTTTAGTCGTTGGGATCCCAGAGCAGCATAGGCAACAAGAATGATATCATGTGACTTGCAGAAATCCAACAATTTCCTCTGGTTGAGATAAGGGTGACATTCCACCTGTAGAATGTCAGCAGAGAAGAGTGTCAGATTATATGGAAAGGTATTATTACTGTGACAGAAAAAGATGTAAGCTGGAAATATCAACACCAAGAGAGAAGTAGACAAAAGTGTGTTTATACAGTTATTTTATGATAGACATGGATGGGAAAACCAGTCTAAGACTGAATATTCAAAAGGTAGGCTCTACATTTGAGGAAATGTTTCTGAGTAAATATTTCATGTAATGTTAGCATCACCATGAGCCTTTAAATTAACCCTGTAACCTGGATGATTTCCATCATCTCCAGCACATTTTTCTGTTCTGTGCTCCCTATTGAGACTCATAAATGCTGAGACACCAAGATTTTGGATTCAGCCAACAGAACCGCACACAAACGCTCAACACCCAGCTCAGCTGATTTGTCTCTTTATTACTTCCCATTCCAGGTTTTTTGTTGTTTGTGGTTTTTTTTTTTTTTTTGGCTTTATTCTTCATTTTTTTATTTTTTTTTACTTTAAAATATTGTATTGGTTTTTTTAATTTATTTTTTACTGAAGAATGATTGCTTTACAGAATTTTGCTGGTTTCTGTCAAACCTCAACATGAATCCATTCCAGTTTTCATGGTCTTCCTTCTTGCTTGCAGTTCACTCCAAGCCACTTTCACCCTCCGTCTGGTCATCCCTCCATCTCAGGGAAATGCCTCCTTCCTCTAGCTCTGGATTCTACCCACAATTTACCAGGAAGCCCTCCAAACCTATTGACCCAGACTTTATCAGATATATTGTTATGGATTTCATTCACAAAGTCCAGACAGAGGCTCTGCTCTCTACAATCCTTTGACCCACAAAGGTCGGATGAACAGGAGGAGAGGACAGACAGACATCAGGCTCCAGGGCAAGAAGGAGGTTGTGAAGAGCAGGAGGGAGAGGAGCCGAGCTGCTCACCTGGTTGCAGACAGGCTTGTACTTGAGCCCCGGCTTGTTCAGGATCTTCTCCAGCTGCTTGTGGTTGAAGTTGGACAC
>NW_024070194.1:40130334-40154952 GCF_014754425.2 Oryx dammah
GGACACCCCGATGGACTTGGTCAGCCCTGCATCCTTACACTTCTCCAAGGCCTGGGGACAGATGGGTGCTGAAAAATCACTTGAAATGGGCAATAGAACAAGAATAAAAGCTGAAAAAATACCTGTAAAAAGTGTCATCCAGAAAGAATTAGCATTGATTATCATGAAGGAAAGAGGGGAAAAATGACATGACACAAAAAGAATTGCAATCTCCTCCTTGGAAAACCCTGGAGAGCACATATCACATGGAAGGAAATAGATATCTGTCTCATTGTCCCAGATTCTCCTCCTCTGTTCCTCTCTGTGACCATTTCAGCAATGGTTTCCTCCTCACAACCCCAGCATCACATCCCTTAGAGTTCATGAACTGCTGAGTCTGATGGCCCATAGCCCATTCTCACAGGCAGAAGAACTGATGGAAGTTTCCCCTCTACCGGCTCCTCTTTTAACTCTCTACTCTTGGAACTCACCTCCCATGTGTGACAGAGATCCACTGAGTCAGCTATCAGTTTTCCATTTTCATCTTTTGGGTATAATTCCTCCCCTGGCTAGAATAAAAGCAGTCATTTTAGACATGTCACAAAATAATTTCTCCACATTTAGCAAGGCTTCCAGGCACCCGGGATTAAACCTACATGAGGTAGGTTTACAACTTTCTAGATACTAATATTTGCAAAGTGATTGCATATGGAGATGTAAGCAAGGTCTTTAGGAGGGAGGCTTATTCTACTTTTTTACACTCAATACATGTTGTAATAAGTACAATTTTTCTAGGTCCTAAAAAGGACTTCAAGTGACTTCTGTGAATTTTGTCTGTTCTTGTACTGCCCTCTTTTGAAATATCTCTGATCTTAGAATGGCAGTAAGTTACATGGCTTTATTTCCAGAATAAAATTTTGAACTTGACCTGGGCTAGATAATCAGATTTCCTTTTCCCTCTGAGAATCAGATACCCTAGGACAGGCACATGAACCAGCAAGACTCTCCTTAAATTGGTATGGATTGTGGAAGATCATGATCTCAAAGATCAATGGTCTTTGAGACCATTGTGGAAGATCAAGGGTCTCAAATGTTCATGGCCATGAACCTTGAGCTGCCCCAAGGTCATATTTTCCATCAGTGGAAAATTTTCAGTAAAAAATAAGCAAACCATGAGTAACATCCTGATAAGGTGTAGAAATTAGTAGACATTTCTGAAGAGTACTGCAAATCCCCATTCTGTCTGTGGCTATGACTAGTCATCTACATAGTCCACTAAGCTATTGTGCATCAGATGGTTTGAGCTGCTTTTTGTGACTTGAAATCAAGAGTTCTCAGTAAACCATTCTTAACAGCTAAGTGCAGTCTACAAACCTCATCATGAAGTCAGGCAAGAGAGGATGCAATCTCTCCCAAGTCCTTATAAAGGAACAAAGTTTAGACGCACCCAGAGGGAGCACCACCAAATATGCTCAACTTGAAAGGGTGAAAGACAAGAGAAACTCATCATGTTCAATATAGGGCAGTGTCATGCTCATCACGGCTGCACCAAACTCTTGGTTCATGAAATCCCCAGGGACCCAGGAGTCATATTCAGGACTGCGTGCAGAACTAGCCTGCTTCTACTTCCTCGAGTTTTTCTGGCAGAGACTCAGATTATTAACTCCTTTCTCTGGGAGGCATGTAAGGGATTCAAAGAACCTCAGTAAAAAGATGATCACAAATTATTGTTTGGGAGATTCTACTCTAGTGTAATTGTCCCTTCAATCTACTAAGACAAATCTTAATTCAACCATCCATGCAAGCTGATGCACACTCTAACACAAGAAACAAAACTGATGTGATCACACATATTTCCAACCTTCACAGCCAGTGGAAAATGAATAATATAGCCCAGTTGAAGAGTTTTCAGTGACTTTTCCAAGGCTGGTCGGACCAACTCTTGTCGAAGGGAAGTTAACCAAAGCTGTAGAGATTAAAGAATGGAAGTTTTATTAATAATACTTCAGGTTTGTTTGTTTGTTTGTTTTTGCCTTACTGTGAGGCTTATGGGATATTACTTCCCTGACCAAGGATCAAATCTGGGCTCATGGCATTAAAGCACCAAGTCTTAACCACTGAACCACCAGGGAATTCTAATACTTTAGGAATTTACCAATAAGCATAGATCCCCCCAAAATTGATCCTATTATATAATTGTCACCTGGGCAAAATCACTTGCATACATGTTCACACACAACATGCATAGCACCTTTGAAGTGTAGAATGTGTCTTCTCTCTTCACAGTGCCATCTGCAATCTTGCTTCAGATGGCCTGGCCAACTTGCTCTTCATTTTGGTACACATGAGCACAGTCAATATGGTGGAACCCAACCTCTATAGCAAATTGGGTGAGTTCCTGAGCTTCACTCTTAGCAGTCTACATAAACAAAAATGTTGAATATCCACATGATTAAGAGATTGCAAAGGCACAAGCTTTGATCTTCCCAAGGATTGACTTTTCTCTGTGCCTTTGGTTAGCTCTACATGTGTGGTTAGGAACCCATGATAGTTTCCCTGAACATTCCTGGTGAGTTATTCCATGGACACCCAGGAACCCTTCAACCCCAGGCAACCAGTGGTTGATTGCTGACCTTAGAGGACCCAAGAACACCTCCAGGTTCAGTGGTTTGCTGTTAGAAGCCAAAAGACTCAGATTAAGTTGTAGTCATGGGTAGCATTTATGCTGTGAGATGTATACTTATATACAAAGATATAAGGTGCCTGGTAAAAGCAGCAGGAAACCAAGTGAAGGCATTTGAAACCTCTGTCTACCAGTGAAACTACACAGAATACACCAAATAAAACTGTATCTATTCAAGGTGTACAAAGTGATGTTCTCATATAAGAATCCATAGGTAATAATCATCACAATCAAGCTAGGTAACAGATTCATCACCTCCCATAGCTAACTATTAAGGTTGTTTGTAAGACTTAAAATCTAATCTAACAAAATCTAAAGTTATAGCACATTATCTTTAACTATAGTCATTGTACTATACATCAGTTGTTCAGGCTTATTCATCCTATAACTGAAGATCTATACCATTGACCAACATCTTTCCATTTTTCCCAGCCTTGACACCAGCTTCTGGTCACTATTTCTCTATTATCTGCTTATACAAGTTCCACTTTTAGAGAAGCCACCTATAAAGATATCATGTAGTATTTCTCTTTCTATTTCTGGCTTATTGCACTTAGCTTAATGTTCTCCCAGTTCATCTGTGTGGTTACAAATGACAGGATTATTTTGTTTATAATGCTGAATAAATGTTCCATTTCTTTTTTTTTTTTAGAAATTATTGCTTTATTTGAGAAACTTACTTCCAAATTACTTTTATGTGATTTTTTAAACTTTATTTTACTTTACAATACTGTATTGGTTTTGCCATACATCAACATGAATCCACCATGGGTGTACATGAGTTCCCAATAAAAAGTCATAAAGAGCATCCAAGAGAAAAACATATACAGTTTCCACAGGAATAAGGACCAAAAAATGGGGTTGATGACTACCCCAAACAATATTTCCTAAAGGAAAAAAATGTAATATTTAACTTCTCTTTTTTTGAGGCAGGGTAAGTGAACTACACACATCATAAATAAAATTTTCTTATTTACAAGGAGGAAGGACTATGATCCTGTTTTTGATGCATATTAAATACAAAAATTCACTGTTCTGATCAAGATGAGGGAAAAAACATCATTCTTCAAAACTTCATTCATTTCATGCAATGAAATCCAAAGGTCTGTTGAATCCACCTTATCGATTCATGTACTGCCTATACTTTCTCTTCTGAGATACATTTATGGCATAGGCATTTACAGAGCCATCCACATTTTTCCCTTTTGTGGAGTCAAAGGAGGCAAATCCCATTAACTTCATCATTTCTATTTCTTCCTCTGTTTTGCCCTCTAAGTCTTTCTCAGTTATCTGACGTTCTTTGCTCTTTGTTTCTTTCTTCTCCTCATCTCTTCTTTATTTCAGTCGAGAAGGGAAGATGTGGATCTATGTCGTCTTGGGGACCTGGAACGCCTTCTGTGTGGGGAGCAAGAGCGGCTTCTTCTCCGATCTCGCTCCCGGGACCGGGACCTTTCTCGGCGCCTGTGTTCTTTCCCGGGATGTGGACCAGGACCGCCTAGGCTCCCCCCGTGGGGCATGGCTATGGCTGTGACCCATTTGGAATCCTTCTCCAGTACAAGTCCTCCATTTCTTTTTATGTGATTGAGAATCTTTCCTACTGCAAGGAGAGATTAGATTAGATTAGACCGAAGTTAGATTCGGTCTAACTTCCCTCTGTTGTGTCTGCTCCTGGTTTTTCTTAAATGCTTGGACATTTGGGGATGTACTCAGCCATGAACCAGTGAATTTCATTGACAGCCTGGACCCTTCCTTGCCCTGACCCCCTGAGTACTACAAAGTCCTGTCTTCTGTTTCCAAAATGTCTCTGGATATTACTATCTGTTTTATAGATGAAAAAGGTAAGACTCAAAGTTTAAGGACCAGTCCCTTGTGACAATTACATGCTCTAAAGACAAGACCGACAGCCAACTTTCTGCCTTCCAGTCTAAAGACTTGTCCACTAGCCCCACTTATGCCCAAGCAGTTCTGACTATACTTTAATAAAAACACACAATGAAACCCAAGAATACATTGCAAAACCTGGCTTGTAAGACTGTAGTTTATCCCCTCAGTGATATCCCCTCAGTTGTATCCTCCTCCCCACTCAAATGATACTATTGTTCCCATCAGAAGAAGTTTCTGAGCAGAAAGGGAAATACAGGGGAAAACATAGCTGGAGTGTTTCTGCCCTGGCACTGAGCAGGAATCCCACAGTAGAAAAGCAATTCTCTCCCATTATTTTTCAGTCACCTCATCTTCAGGACCTTCCACCTCAAATGCTTCTCTGGATCATGTCTTTTTGAAAGAAGGAAAGTGTTCTGTAATGAAATAAAGAGAAACCCTGTCACTGCAATCCCCCTCAAAACAAAGCAGCTGACAGTCAGTGATCTTGATGGCCAAGTCTCACCTCTTCTGCCAAACTGGGAAAGAGATGGAAACTAGAGGGGAACCCAGAGTAATCTGCAGGTGAGCACAACCTCAGACCTTGATGCAGAGTGGAGACTGGATGCTCTCTCCTTTCATAAGACATGGTTCTAGCCTGTTTAATGAGCCAAATGACCTTCCTCGTGTCACATGGGGACTCAAGACTTGAGACCCCACATCCCTTTCACTCATGTTACATCCACTATTTTTTATATCTCAACCCCAAACCACTACTCTTACCTCTGGAGGTCCCAAATCCCAGGACAGGAATGAAGTGGCCATCATTAAGCTTCACTTGCCTTTTGGGATCCATTGCCTGTTTCTCTTCTGAGTAAGGAGACTGATTTTTTTTTTCTTCTTCCCTCACAGTTATAAATAACAGGAAGGTAACACCCAGCTGCAGGATCCAATGTTAGCTGATATGTTTTAGGAGGAGCATGACTAAACCACTTCCCATAGAGTAAGAAGAGAATTGAAATCAGTTAACTTGTTTGATTTTTTAACCAATATAACCTTAAGTATCAAATAATGATGAGATGTGCTGAACAATTATTAAGCATTAGTTGCACAAGAAACTCTACACAGTAATCTTTTTTATTTTTCTATTATGAAGCCACTCTCAATCAAACATCAATTGAAACAACTACCTTACAGTACAAACACACTCACATACAAAAGTGTTTAATAAAGAGTTTTCAAAATGCTATCCCTTAATAAAGAATTAAAACTTCAAAAGAACTTAAATTTCCTTTTCCACATTTCCCACCAGCAAAATTATTTTGCTTTACAGATCTTACAGTAGTGAAATCCTGAACAGGATACCAAAACATTTGGCTAAGTCCTTATTGGAGGTTAAATCTTAATAGCTTTAGGACACCATATGCAAAGTGCAAACAGACTTTGAGTGCTTATACCTTGTCCTTAGTTATATAACATTTAGAGTACTCTCATAATACAACTGATACATATTTTACATGTTTCACTTAACTTACTATCTTACAGGATTACTCATAAAAGAATAACCTATAAACAACTTAGATTATAACAAATTCAGGAAGAGTAAGGGAAATTATCATGCAATGCTACATGGTTATACTGTGAAGTCAAAAGTTTAATATGTACTATGATGCCAGCAAAATGGTGAGCTAGGAGGACTAAATTCTCCCAAGGAAAGATGAAAACAGAGAGAGAAAACAGCTGAAAAACCTCATAGGAGTTCTGGAAAACAGTCAAACAAAGATCGACAGCAACAAAGTAAACAGGCAATTAGGAAAAATTCAGAACAGAGTGTGGCAAGGAATTTCACTGTGCATCACTCACCTGTACCCTCCTCCTGTCTGTCTGGAGCAGTGCAGTCTTGATCAGCTCCCAGTTGCCTCCCTCAAACCAAAGGGATCACAGAAAACCTGTATGCAATGTCCCAACCTACTTGGGGGCTGTTTAGAGATTGCTGTCTGTTCCACTTAACTCTAAACTTAAACTGAAGAGCAGTTAGAGGGGCTATTACAGCTGTGGGGGGACTATATATATATATTTGGAGTGAGTGTTAGTTGCTCAGTCTTGTCTGACTCTTTACGACCCTATGTGCCATAGCCCACCAGGCTCCTCTGTCCATGGAATTCTCCAGGCAAGAATGCTGGAGTCGTTTGCCAGTCCCTTCTCCAGGGGATCCTCCAGACCCAGGGATTGAACCCAGATTTCCTGCAATATAGGCAGATTCTCTACCATCTAAGCCACCAGGGAAGCCCATATATATATGTGGGGCCAAAGACAAAGGAATAAGGGGGAAACATAGACTAGACCAAGTATTAATAAAACCCTGAGTAGAACTGGAGTGTGGATTTAGGTGGGGGGGACATAGAGCATTCAAAAACAGTCATAAATACACCAGAATCAGAAAGCCACCCATGGCCCAGGCAAGATGCTGACTCAGAAATGAACTGAGACCCCTCAGTTTTCCTGTCGGGCTAAAACCAGGACTAGGAAAGACCCTGATGCTGGGAGGGATTGGGGGAAGGAGGAGAAGGAGATGACAGAGGATGAGATGGCTGGATGGCATCACCAACTCAATGGACATGAGGGTGGGTGAACTCCAGGAGTTGGTGTTGGACAGGGAGGCCTGGCGTGCTGCGATTCATGGGGTCGGAAAGAGTCGGACACAACTGAGCAACTGAACTGAACTGACCTGAACTGAGGAGCATACCAAGCAAACTAATGAAGGAAAATCATGACAAGGAACAAATTTACCAAGAGTATTTGCCTTGTTTGTTAAACAAATTGTTTAAAGTACCCAACTATGAACACCTTCACAAAGGAACACGCACAGGAACACACTCACATATGGATGGGGCAGGGCAACCATCAGAGAGGGGCCAGAGGAGCAGGGTCTGGAGCTCTGACCAGTGTGCCAGGGTTGCACCACATGCACAGCCATCCATGCCAGGGGCTGCTCCAGCACGCCTTCCTCCAGCTCTGCTCCCCTCTGGGGCAAAGGTGCCAGTGTCAGGGATGGGGAGGAGAGTGCACACGTACAAGGGGTGGAATTAAGTGGAGGCCAATCTTCATGGCTTCTGCTCCAGCCACTTGGGACCAGCCTGGCCCAGTAAGGTTGGAACAGTCAGTGAGCACAGGGCTCTGGTTCTTGCCTCCCCCACCTCCTCCCACCGAGGTGACAGTTGCCAGCACGCCTTGGAAATGGATGACCCTGCCCACCTCAGCTCCAGCTCTGCCCCAAAGCCTCTGGGCACACAGATTGCACAAGGATGCATCCACACAAGGACACACCCCTGTAAGAACAGATCAGGAAACTTTTTCACCTCATTTCATAGAGACAGAGAAAGTAAAGCAAAATGAGAAGACAGAGGAATTTGTCTCAAATGAAACAATAAGAAAACACCTGAAAAAATCTGCTAAAGAGATAACATAAATAATTTACCAAAATAATTCATTTACCAGAATTCAGAATAGTAATTAAGAATGCTTCTCTAACTAGGGAATAGAGCATAAAAACATTCACATGATAGAGGTTCCAGAAGGAGAGGAGAAAAGAAAAGGGGTGCCGAATGTATGTGGTGAAATTATGGGTAAAAACTTTCTGAACCTGGAACATCCCTGGTGGTCCAGTGGTGAGAACTCTGTGCTTCCACTGCAGGGAACACGGGTTTTGAACCTGGTTGGGGAACTACTTAGCAAAGGTGATTAAAACCATGAGATGGGGATGTTCCTGGATTACCTGGATCACCCTAGAGTAATCACGAAGTCCTGGGACCTGGGAGGGCTATAGTTGAAGAGAAGGTGGGAAGATAGGAGCATTAGAAAAGAGACTCCAAGATGTGATGTGCTGTCTCTGAAGATGGTGGAAGAGTCTACAAGACAATAAATGAGGTGTTCAGTCGCTCAGTTGTGTCTAACTCTTTGCCACCCTATGGACGGCAGCACACCAGTTTCCTCTGTCCTTCACTATTTCCCAGAGTTTGCCCAAATTCATTTCCATTGAGTCAATGATGTCCTCCAACCATCTCGTCCTCTGTCGGCCCTTTTCCTCCTGCCTTCAATCTTGCCCCAAATCAGGGTCTTCTCTAATGAGTCAACTCTTTGCATCAGGTAGCCAAAGTATTGGAGCATCAGTCCTTTCAATAAATATCAGGGTTGGAACTAGGATTTCCTTTAGGGTTGACTGGTTTGATCTTCTTTCAGTCCAAGGGGCTCCCAAGAGTCTTCTCCAGCACCACAGTTCAGAAGCGTCAATTCTTCGGTGCTCAACTTTCTTTATGGTCCTACTCTCACATCCATACCTGACTACAGGAAGAGCCAAAGCTCTGAAGCTATGGACCTTTGTCAGAAAAGTGGTGTCTCTGCTTTTCAATATGCTGTCTAGGCTTTTCATAGCTTTTCTTCCAAGGGGCAAGTGTCTTTAATTTCATGGCTGTGGCCACAGTCTATATTGATTTTTAGCCCAAGAATATGAAGTCCGTCACTGTTTCCATTTTTTCCCTGTCTATTTCCCATAAACTTATGGGACCAGATGCCATAATCTCAGTTTTTGAATGTTGAGTTTTAAGCCAACTTTTACACTCTCCTCCTTCACCGTCATCAAGAGGCTCTTTAGTTCCTCCTCACTTTCTGCCAGAAGGGTAGTGTCACGCAGTCTTTGAAGACTTTGTATAGTCTGCTTCTCACTGGTTTCTTGCACCATTTCTTGAACCCATTCTTCTCACAGTTCGCCTTCACCACTCTATCAAAGTTGCACTTGACCTTGCCAAGGTTAACTGCCCAATCCAGTGGTCAGTTTCAGTCTTCCCTGACTTGTCCCCTTGTTAGCATTGGTCTCTTTTTTCTCCAAACATCTGCTTCACATGCCTTCTAACCTGCCTCTTTTGCAGGTTCCTCCATATTTTTTTTAAAATCACCTTCTTAATGCTGGGTTCTCATGAAACTTAACTTCCCTATCTCACTGTATAACATAATATCTCTGATAATCCAGTCTCATGGCTTTAAGAGGCAACTAAAATTAACAAACCACAAATTAAATATTTTATCTAAACCTTTTCTCTCATGGAATTCCATGTCCAACTATATGCCTGCATCTTCACTTGGGTACCTAAAGGCATCTCAAGGATACATGTCTGTAATTGGACTCCTAATCTTCCCACAAAAGTGTGTTCCCCCACATCATCTCCATCTGAGAAAATGGCATCTCCATCTCCTGTCCCTTAGCCACAAACACCTGGAGTCAACTTTGATTCCCCTTTTCCTTTAACTGTATGTCCAACATGTTAGACAGTCTAATTCATGCTGCCCTTAAAATAAATCTGCTCTGACCATATTTACAGCTCCTTCTGTGGTCCAAGCCAACATCATCTCTCTCCTAAATTCCTGTAGAGTCCTAAACAAGGGCTCTTTTTTCTCTTTTATTCTCAACATAACAACCAGGTTGATTTTTTTTAAACTCATATCTGTTCATGTAACTACTCTGCACAAAACACAAAATACCATTCTCCATTTCTCTCACAGTAAAGTCCTTTTAAATGCCCATGTGACACAGATCCACTGGCCCCACTGCCCCACTGGCTCTCTGGTTTGTCTCAACTCCTGTCTTCTTTCCTCACTAAACTCCACCCACATAAGCTGACTTGCAAGCCCTTAAATGTTACATGAACACTCTTCCTTCCTGAATTTAGTGTTTTGTGTTCCAGAGAAATGAAGAGAGCCACGATCTCTCTTTCAAGGCTGTTTCTTGTACAATTGAAACGTTGTGTGGGATGTAGGGTAGTTGGTGTCTCTGCCTAACAGATGTACAGAAATGCAAGACATTGTGCAGAATTTTCTCAACAGGCACTTACCCATTTCTAACAGCTAAATTCTCCTGACTTCATTTACTGTCTCATCCTCCACTAGACTATAAACTCAAGAATTTCTCATTTTAAAAGAAAAAGAATTTCTCATTTTAATTAACATTTATTGATAAAACAATGTATTACTAAAGAACATTCAATAAAGTTTTGCTGAATGAGAGTGAATGGCAACCAATGAAATACTAGCAGAATATATAACAACTCAAAATGCTAAGCATGGGCAGACAATTTAAATAAATGAATAACATGTGCTGCTTTACAATAAACAAAATATAATACTGGATTTTTAAAATCATATTTTTAGCTTACTAAGATAATTATGCTAAGGTAAAAAATAAATATCCAACCTGTAGATTGAAGATTATTTGTCTTTGTATATAAACACACGTACACTGTTGCATAGGATTCATAAAGAAAATGCACCAAAGTTAAGTATTAGTAAATGGTTTAATCATGGCTTATTTTTATTTCCTATCCTTTCCCTTCTGTTTTCCAAATTTTCTGCAATCTGCATGTTTTTTCAAATATCATAAAGAAAGAGTATTCTTATTTTGAAGTCTTTATTGTTTCATAAACTTTTCTTTTTATTTTTAGGGAAAGGCAAGCTTTCAAACATTCAGACACTTCTTTTAAGCACCTCCACCAAGTACAAAAATCCTCTTCCCTAGAAGCAAGAAATTCTTGAAGATCCAGAAGGAGGACTAAGAGTCAATATTCTTCAGAAAATGGAAATTCAGGGTGACCAATACCCCTGAAAGAGAAGGAAGAGGATTAATTTATTAAATCTGTCATATTGTCAGAGAGAGCATTACTCTGTGGAGGCAGTCAGGATGGGCTAAAACTCTAAATCTACAAACATCCCTCCTTCTCCCCACCCTCCCTTACAAGCACACATGCAGGTGTCTGTTCCATGTACACATGGCAGCTGCACATCCAGCCCCAACATTCACGTGTAATATTCACTCCACAGTGATACGTAGTTTGACTCAGGTTACAATTTCCAAGAGGGCACAAGACCTGGGTCTAACTATGGAGATCATTTCAGACACAAGTGGAACTTCTGTCCCTAGATGATGAGAAGGGCTGCAGTGAACAAATTAGCTCCTCTTTTCCACAAATCCATTAATAAGCTGATATTGCACACCCCCAAAACAGAGTGTCCCCGTTAAGGAAGTTCTCATCTATTGGAGAGATACCTTGTGCACCTGAATACTCATAGGGCACAGAGTGGGATTACGTTGTTCTTAATTTATACTGTACTGTATTAAAACACTGGTTATTCAGCAAGTAGTATTACTGCTGTTTTCCTTTTTTTCCATGTTTCTACTTTTCTTTTTGAAAATGTCCTTTTCAATTCAATTCATTAAAAAGTGAATTCTGAATGATTCCAAGTGCCAGGAGCTGTGCTGTTGACCCAAGCCCACAAAGATGTGTAAGTCTAGGCATTCACAGCCTAATGAAAGAGAATATACAGTTATACTCTAAAAGTCTTGAAGTATATAAATGCAACTATCCACTTTTTTTTCAGTTATCATGTCTTTTATCAGAACATAATAGTGGCTCAGCTGGTAAAGAATCTGCCTGCAATGCGGGAGACCTGGATCAATCCCTGGGTTGGGAAGATCCCCTGGAGAAGGGAAAGGTTACCCACTCCAGTATCCTGGCCTGGAAAATTCCATGGATTGTATAGTCCATGGGGTCTCAAAGAGTGGAACATGACTGAGCGACTTCTACACTTATCAGAATCATGATATAGCTTTACAAACAATAGGGAGAGCTTTGGAAGCTTTCATTTGAAGCAAAATCTTTGTTAACCAATAATTTGTATTCCTTTCTCTCTAAACTTCCTTCCAAATTTCTCGTCTGTCTCTTCAGTCCTGATATTCTCCTGTGGTAATTAAGCAGCCAGAATCATATTAGTGACCAAGTCAAAGTCAAGGAGGTGGGGGCTCCCCAGGGGATGGACTTCTAAAGTGTGCTTAGTTGCTCAGTCATGTCTGACTGTTTATGACACCATGGACTGTAACCCATAAGGTTCCTCTGTCCATGGGATTTTTCAGGCAAGAGTACTGGAGTGGGCTGCCATGCCCTCCTCCAGGGGATCTTCCCACACCAGAATTGAACCCAGGTCTCCTGCATTGCAGGTGGATTCTTTACCATCTGAGCCACCAAGGACTTCTGATGGATGAAAGCTAAACTGGGGTGAGTCCTTACTCAAGAAACCAGGGACCCAGATGATCCTATCTGGGTGTGTCCTGCTAAGGACACAGAAGTCACTCACTGGAGGGTCAGTTAAGCTCATAATCTACTGGTAATTCAACTTTGTGAGATAACAAGAATGAGGACATGGGAGTCATAATAGGGAAAAAAGATCAATGAAGAAATTAATTTGAAAGAAATGGATGATGTCTTGGAAAAGAAATGCCCATTAATGACAATATCCACCAGACACTTAGGAGCAGGCCTGTGTGACTTCACAGCACTGTTGCATGTTGGCCTTCATGAGACCCTCCTCAATAAAAATGTCAACAATACATTTTATAATTGTGTTCACAGGATTAACATGAATGCTGGCTTCCCAGGTGGCTCAGTGGTAAAGGATCCACTTGCCAAGCAGGAGACATGAGTTCAACCCCTTGATCCCCAAGGTTCCCTGGAGAAGGAAATGGCAACCCTCTCCAGTATTCCTGCCTGGGGAATCCCATGGATTGAGGAGCCTGTTGGGGTTCATTCCACAAGGTCCCAAGATTTGGGCATGAATAAGTGACTAAACAGAACAAAACAAGAAAGTAATCTTTATAGATTCGTTAATACATCAGTCAGTTCAGTTCAGTTCAGTCTCTCAGTCATGTCTGACTCTTTGTGACCCCATGAATCACAGCATGCCAGGCCTCCCTGTCCATCACCAACTCCCAGAGTTCACTCAAACTCACATCCATCAAGTCAGTGATCCCATCCAGCAATCTCATCCTCTGTCGTCCCCTTCTCTTCCTGCCCCCAATCCCTCCCAGCATCAGGGTCTTTTCCAATGAGTCAACTGTTCACATAATACATAGTTATTATTAATATAATCATTTTCCCCTAATGTAAAAAGAAATAAAGATTAAACATGTTCACAGATCGCTGAAAGAATAGTTGGCTGCAGGCACCGTGCCCTTTGTGTTCCCTGGGTGCCCGGTACTGAGAGGAGGTGCACCAGGCACAGGGAATAGGGGCACAAAGTAGTGAATTCACCACGTTGCCAACTCTGGGAATTTTACTGATGAGTTGTCCAGGGCCCATCACACTGCTGTTGGTGAAAGACGGAACCCTGGAGGAAATCTCTGGTATGAGGTCTGCAGAAAGTCCCCGGTTACTCCTAAGCAGGAAATCAGCAGTGTCTTTCTAGAATTATCCTTTTGAAAAGCTTAGTTCCCCTGCTGACCCTCCTGCTAGAGAAAACAGTGTGTGAGTGAAACATCTGCGAGTCACTTACGGTTGAAAATCACAATATCTTATGTTGCTGTCGAGGCCATCGATTGCTTTCATGTCTTCTGGAGTCAGTTCAAAGTCAAATACCTGGAAGGAAGGAACAATCACATTACCTCTCCCTCAAGGAACCAGTCTCCCCCTGGGGACTGGAGGAGTTTCCAGCTGGATGGAGACAAGAAGAGGGGACGGGGAAGCCGTGTCTGTCCTCAGCTTTCAGGAGAACAAGCCTGGGAGCCTCTGCTGAGTTCTCACCTCTCCTTCCCACACCTTCTCCTTCTCTGTCCACCTCACAAACATTACAGCACATCAGGCCCTTATCTTTCTAAGTGAATCATTTCAGACAGAAAACAAACTAAAATCATTCTTTTCCAATCACACCGCCTTCAGGTACTCCTAACTCGATAACTGCAATTGAGCAAACATTAGACTGATTAACTCTTCCCAAAATGCTGTAAGGGTGACAGCGATTAGCTAAAGTAGTGTAAGGAGGAGGCTCCCCTTTTAAAGCCTGTTCAGGAATTTGATATCACACGTACTCATTATCTATGAATAAATCTAACAAAAACTTTATGTATATGCCTTAGTGGAGAAAGTTATGAAAAGTGTTTTAACATTAACGAACACCTAAGTAATTAAAAATTCACATCATAATCATGAAATGGAAAGCTCAGTTTTGTAAAAAAAAAAAATTCATTTTCTCCAAACTGATCTAGTGTTTCAGTGCAACTTGAGCCAAAGACTTGAGCATGTATTCTTTCCTGAAGTTGGTAAAGTGATACTAAATGTTAAATAAAAGAACAGCCAATCAAAAGTAGCCAAGACAGCTTTAAAAAATAAAAAAATACCATTCTGAAAAGCAAGACTTATTTTCCACTTTAATAACATGGTGCAGAAAACTGAATAGTTAAATAGAAAAGAGATAACAGAAATGTACTTATGGACACTTGATATATGACTGAGTTGACAATGAAAATCTTTGAGGAAATATGAAACCTTAGATTTACAGTTAAATATACTTAAACATACGTGCATCCATTTTCATATTATCTTAGATAAACAGTTCCAGCTAGATTACAGAACCAAATTTAAGTGGAAACATGGAAACAATTGATCAGGGGACAATTTCCGTTCCCCTTAATTAGCCTGACCTGTAACCTGCATTGGACAGTGATATTTCCCAGAAGGAGATGACCCAGATCTTAGCCCAGACAGGAAGAGGACAATTTCCCTAACAACTGACTTGGGATCATACCACTGTGCTGAGATGAAGTCCAGGTTAGTTGTCCCAGTCTAGTCAAATATTCATAAAAACTATACAGAGAAGGGTGGAGGCTCCTCCTACAAAAGCCTCGTCCACCTGCTAAAGCAGAACTTCCCAGCTGCTCCGCATTGAACTGCAAAAGCACAGGAAAGCCCAGGCCAGAGGACGACAGCTTAGCTGAGTGCAGGTTGATTGTCAAACCACAGAATCCAAGAGATGCATAAATCATCTCTGCATTAAACCCTGAAACTGGGGAGTTTCCATACAGTTATGGCTAAAGGTACAATAATTGTCTCCTACACAGAAAACAAAGTATAGACAACCTAGCAAAAATGGACAAAGTCTTGAAGAGGACTTTACAAAGACAGAAACTCAAGATAAATGTATGAAGATGAAATCTTATTAGTATTCAGGGAAAGGCAAAATAAAAACACAGTGGTTTGGAAGTTAAAGATCACTGCCATAAATTTTCTGTCCTCATATTCACATATTGATGCTGTTAGAAATGAATCCTTTGAGAGGTGATTATGTAATGATGGTGGAGCCCTCATGAATGAGATTTAAACAACATCATATTCACATAAGAGAACTGGGGGAGTTCTTTGCCCCCTCCACCATGTTAAGATACAAGGAGTAACCTGTGACTTGGAGGAGCAGCCTCACCTGACCACACAGGCACTCTGATCTCAGATCTCCAGCTTCAAAACTGTGAGAAACAAATTCCAGTTTTTTTCTCAGCCACTCAACCTATGGTGTTTGATTAGAGCAGCTCAAACAGTATAAGAAAGAAAATCACATAATGCAATTACCTAATTGAGAATGAAGAAAATAAGATGTCATTTGCACAAAGTGACAGAATACATTGCAAATGTAATGCTCAAGCTAAAATCTCCATTTTCTGTCCAACTGTAACCCTCTGCAGCCATAATGCTTCTCCTGTTGCAACAGCAGAAGGAGAAAACTACCAGGCATTCACACACAGGGAAAGGCCAGGTAACTCGTTTTGGCCCAAAGATAGTCTGAGAGCTGGACAAAGAATGACCCTCATGAAGAATATCCCCTAGGAGCCCTCTGCCCACAGCCCCACTCATCATCACCTGCATGTTCTCTTTGATCCACTTCTTGTTGTTACCCTTGGCCAGAACCACAACCCCACGTTGTATCTGGTAGCGAAGGGCAACCAGAGCTGCCGTTTTCTTGTGCTTTTGGGCAATGGCAGAGAGAACTGGGTCCTCCAAGAGAACGGGGTGGTTTGGGTTCACCCTGGAAGGAAATTCAGAAATGCTGAGGAGCTGAGACTAAATACTCAGATTCTGAATATTTTCCCAAACAGAACAAGAGGTTCACTCTAGACCAGGGCTTCCCAAAGTATAGTTCATTGACCAGCATCATCACTATCAACTGGGATCTTGTAAGAAATACAAATTCCATGGCAGAGCTGAAAACAAACTGAATCAGAACCTCAACTGTGTCACCTCCTATTCTGTGTTTACAAAGCTCTGCAGGTAATTCAGAGGCATTATTGAGTTGAGACCAGGACTGCCAAACTCATGGATTTTTTCCTTTAATTTTCAGGGGTGTTTTTTCTTATATAATCAAGGGCATCAATAGAGAAGCAGAAGGAAAGACCAAGAATTGTTTGTAAATTTCACTTTTTCTAAGGTATTGATAAAAATTGCGAGGTCTCAAAATAAGAGACATTTATTTCATCATTATTCTACTATAGATGCTTACCAAAATGGTTCAAATTGAAATTTTTTTCTATCATGATAGAAACCTAGGAGTTAAATACTACTATCTCAACTTTAGACATAAGGTAAGTGAACCTTGGAACAGCTCATTAGTTAATAAGTAAATCATGACATAAGCTTGTGTCTCTGGTCTCAACTGGGAGATTACATATAGATTTTAATGTAGACATTTCTTATTCATGAGTCGACAAGCTAATACAATCTAGAAAAATTGGCTGGGTGATGGTAAGATAAAAGAGAAGAATTCATTCCATTACTCCTCTCTCCCCTCTGCCTATGAGAGTTATCTGAGTATTGTATGATTTAAACTATCTCATCAAAAATTGAATTTTACATAAACTCCCTGTTGCTTTCATTAGAGTTCAATACCATCCTTTTACTCTTTGGGATCCCAGAGCACTATAGGCAACAAGAACAATATCATGTGACTTGCAGAAATCCAACAGTTTCCTCTGATTGAGATAAGGGTGACATTCCACCTGTAGAAAACCAATAGAGAAGAGTGTCATGTATTATGGAAATGTAATATTAAATGACAGAGAAAGGCAAAAAGTTTAAAAATGATAAAGGAAAAGACATAACATTAAATGTAAATTGGAAATGTTAATATCAACAGAGAAATAGAGAAAAGTTTGTTTATACACTTAATTTATGACGGACATAGATGGGAGAACCAGTCTGAGATTGACTAACCAAAAGATGGGCTCTACATTTGAGTAGATATTCATGAGTAAAATTCATAGAGTGTTAGCGTCACAATGAGCCTTTAACTTCACCCTCTAACCTGAATGATTTTCATCATCTCCAACACAGTTTTCTCAACTATGCTCCCTGTTAAAGACTTATAAACACTGCGACACCAAGACTAAGGATTCAGCCATCAGAACCCCACACAAACCCTTAACACCCATCTCAGCTGATTTGCCTCTTTATCAATTTATTTCTCATTCCACATTTTCATGGTTTTCCTTCCTGTACAAAGTTCACTCCGGGGCACTTTCACCCTGTGACTTGGCCATCCTTTCATCTCAAGGAAATACCTCCTTCCTCTACTTCTGCATTCTACCAGGAAGATCTCTGCACTTTTCCACCCAGATTTACAGACGGAGATAGCATTTTGGATTTTATACACACCATGCAGACAGGAACTCAGCTGTTTAGAATCTCCTCTCCACAATGGTCAGATGAACAGGAGGGAAGGACAGACAGACATCAGACTCCAGGGCAAGAAGGAGGTTCCGAAGAGCAGGAGGAAGAGAAGCTGAGCTGCTCACCTGATTGCAGACGGGCTTGTACTTGAGCCCTGGCTTGTTCAGAATCTTCTCCAGCTGCTTGTGGTTGAAGTTGGACACCCCGATGGATTTGGCCAGCCCTGTGTCCTTGCACTTCTCCAGGGCCTGGGAGGGAGGGGTGATGAACAATTACATGGAAAGATAGAGCAAGAATAAATGCTGGAAAACATTGGTAATCACGGTCATCCATCAAGAATTAGCATCAATTATCAAGAAGAAAAAAGGGGAAGAAGACATGATATAAAAAGAAATATTGTTTGCTCCTTGAACCCTGGAGAAGACATATCATATGGAAGGAAAGAGATGCCTGTCTGCACTGTCCCATATTCTCCTCCTCCATTCCTCTCTGTAAACATTACAGCAATGGCTTCCTCCCCACAAACCCAGCATCCCAACCCTTAGATTCATGAACTGCTGAGTCTGATGGTCCACGGCGCATTCTCACAGGTGGAAGAAATGAAGGAAGTTCCCACTCTCCTGGCTCCTCCCCAGTCTCTCTGCTTCTCATACTCACCTCCCATGTGCGACAGAGATCCACTGAGTCAGCTATCAGTTTTCCATTTTCATCTTTTGGATATAATTCTTCCCCTGGCTAGAATAGAAGCAGTCATTTTAGAGATGTCACAAAATAATTTCTCCACATTTAGCAAGCCTGCCTGGCACCAGGGATTAAAGCTCCATGAGGTAAGTTTAAAACTTTCTAGATACTAGATAATATTTGCAAAGTGATTTGTGTATATAAGCAATGTCTTTAGGAGGGAGACTTATTCTAATCTCTTACATTAAATATATGTTGTAATAAGTACAATTTTTCTAGGTCCTAAAAGGAACTTCCTGTGACTTCTGTGAATTTTGTCTGTTCTTGTACTTGCCTGTTTCCAAATGCCTCTATGAGCTGGGAATGGCAGTAAGTTACATGACTTCATTTCCAGAATAAAATTTGCTATCTTGACCTGGTCTAGATAATCAGACTCTCTTTTCCCTCTGAGCATCAGGTGCCCTAGGACAGGCAAAGGAACCAGCAGGGATCTCATTAGGTTGATATGGAATGTGGAAGACCCAGACATGTTCTCATATGTTCATGACCGTGAGCCTTGAGCTACCCCAAGGTCAAATTTCCCACCAATGGAAAATGTTCAGTAAAAATAAAGTAAACCATGAGTAGTGCCTTTATAAGGAATAGGAAAAGGAGACACATCTGTAGAGTACTGCAACCATCATTTCTGTCTGTGGCTGGAACTTGCCATCTATGTAGACCACTAAGCTATTTTGCATTGGATGGTTTGAGTTCATTTCTGTGACTGGACATCGAGTGTTCTAAGTAAACCTTTCTTAATGGATAAGTGCAGTCTACAAACCTCATCTGAAGACTAGGGAGAGTGCAGGAAAGTTATCCCAAGTCCCTGCATAGGTACGAAGTTTAGACGCACTCAGAAGGAGCACCACCAAATATGCTCAGCTTGAAAGGGTGAAAGACGAGAGAAACTCATCATGTTCAGTGTGAGGCAGTGTCATGCTCAACGCGGCTGCACCAAATTCTTGGTTCATGAAATCCCCAGACACTCAGGAGTCATAACAAGGACTGTGTGCAGAACTCACCTAGTTCTATTTCCTCAAGTTTTTCTGGCAGAGAATCTCAGAATATTAACTCCTTTCTCTGGAAGGTATGTAAGGGATTCAAAGAAACTCAGTAAAAAGATGATCACAAATGATTGTGGAGGATTCCACTCTAGTGTAATCATCCCTTCAACCTACTAAGAAAAATCTTAATTTAACCATCCATGCAAGTTGATGCACATTCTAACACAAGATGTAACACTGATGTGATCACACAAATTTCTAACCTTCAGAGCCAGTGGATAATGCATAATATAGAGATCGACATAGTCCAGTTGAAGACTTTTCAGTGACTTTTCCAAGGCTGGTCGGACCAACTCTGGTCGAAAGGATGTGCACCAAAGCTGCAGAGGTTAAAGAATAAAAGTTGTATTAAGCATACTTTAGGTAACTTATTCTGGCCTTACTGCAAGGCTTGTCTGATATTACTTCCCCAACCAAGGATCAAATCAGGGCACATGGCATTAAAGTGCCAAGTCTTAAGCATTGAACCACCAGCGAACTCTAACACTTTAGGAATATGCCAATAAGCATAGTTCACCAAGCAACTCTTCACCAAAGGATCCTATTATATAATTGTCACCTGGGCACAATCACTTGCACACATGTGCACACTCACAACACACACAGTACCTTTGAAGTGCAGAATATGTCTTCTCTCTTCACAGTGCCATCTGCAATCTTGCTTCGAATGGCCTGGCCTATCTGCTCTTCATTTTGGTAGGCATGAGCACAGTCAATATGGCGGAACCCAACCTCTATAGCAAATGGGGTAAATTCCAGAGCATCCCTCTTAGCAACCTACATAAGCAACAAAGGTAGAAGTTGAATATCCAGATGATTAAGAGATTGCTAGGCACAAGCTTTCATCTTCCCAACATCAACTTTTCTTTGTGCCTTTGGTTAGTTCTGTATGTGTGGTGATGAATGCTTGATGATTTCCCTGAATGTTCCTGGTCAGTGATTAAGTGGACACCTGGGAACCATTCATCCTGAGGTGATCATGGTTGATTATGGGCATCAGAGACCTCAAGACCACCTGCAGTTTCATTGATTTGCTGGTAGAACCCAAAGTACTCAGGATAACGTTGCAGTCAGAATAGGATTTATACTGTGAAATCTTTGAAGATAATTCAACAAAGGTGTAAGGTGCCTGGTAAAAGCATCAAGAAACAAGGTAATTGCTTCTAAGACCTCTGTCTACCAGTGAGGCCACAAAGAACACACCACATAAAAACTGTATGTAATCAAGGTGTACAAAGAGATAGTCTCATATAAGTTGCTGTTTTTGTTTCATCACTCAGTCCTGTTCAATTCCTTCTGATCCCACGGACTGCAGCACTTCAGGTTACCCTGTATTTCATTATCTCCTGCAGCTTGCTCAAACTCATGTCCATTGTATCAGTTATGCCACCCAACTATCTCACCCTCTGTTGCCCCCTTCTCCTCGTGCCTTCAGTCTTTTCCAGAATCAGGGTCTTTTCCAATGAGGTGGCTCTTCGTATTGCATGGCCAAAATATTGAAGCTTCAACTTCAGCATCAGTCCTTCCAAGGAATACTCAGGGTTGATTTCCTTTAGGACTGACTGGCTTGATCTCTTTGCTGTCCAAGGCATTCTCAAGAGTCTTCTCCAACACCACAGTTCAAAAGCATCAATTCTCCCCCGCATAGATTTTTATGGTCCAACTCTCACATCCATACATAACAACTGGAAAAACCATGGCTTTGACTATATGGACCTTTGTCCACAAGCCAATGTCTCTGCTTTTTAAGATGATGTCTAGGTTTCTCGTAGCTTTTCTTCTGAGGAGCAATCATCTTTTAATTTCCTTGCTACAGTCACCATCCTCAATGATTTGGAGTCCAAGAAAATAAAGTCTGCCACTGTTTCCACTTCTCCCCCATTTACTTGCCATGAAGTGATGGGACTGAATGACATGATCTTAGGTTTTTGAATGTTTAATTTTAAGTCAGCTTTTCACTGCCTCTTTCACCTTCATCAAGAGATTCTCTAGTTCCTCTTCCTTTCTGCCATTAGGGTTGTATCATCTCCATTCTGAGGTCATTGATCTTTCTCCTGGCTTAAGCTTGATTCAAGCTTGAGCTTCAACCAGTGCGCCATTTCCCATGATTATTCTTACCAATGGAAGTATCCACTCTTAATGAATTACCAAAATCAACCTAGGTAACAGTTCCATCACCTCACACACCTAACTTTTTGGGGTGTTTGTAAGAAGACATCAGATCTAGTCTACAAAATTAAAGATATATCCCATTATTTTTAACTATAGTCACAGTGCTTTACATAAGGTCTCCATGATTATTCATCTTATAATTGATGGTCTGTACCCTTGACCACCAACTTACCATTTTTCCCAGGCTTGACACCAGCTGCTGGTCGCCACACCTCTATTCTCTGCTTCTATGAGTTCTACTTTTTAAGATTCTAGCTACAAGGAGATTATGCAGTATTTGTCTTTCTATTTCTAGCTTGTTTCACTTGCCTTAATGTTCTCACCATCCATCTATGCAGTTGCAAATGGCAGGATTAATGTCATTTTAATGCTGAATAATATTCCATTTCTTTTTATATGATTCAAAGTCTTTCCCATTTCAAAGTGTTAAAGTGTTAGTCATTCAGTCATGTCCAACTCTTTGTGACCACATGGACTGTAGCCCATCAGGTTCCTCTGTCCACAGGATTCTCCACAAAAATACTGGAATGGGTTGCCATTTCCTTCTCCAAGGGATCTTCCCGACCCAAGGATCAAACTCAGATCCCCTTCATTGCAGGCAGATTCTTTAACATTTGAACTACCCGGGGAAGCCCAAGAAAAAATTACAAAACCTGGCCTGTAGGGTAGTAACTTTTACCCTCAAATGACAGTATTATTTTCTCTGAGAATAAATTTCCAAGCAGAAACAAAAATATGAGGCAAAACACAGCTAGAGTGTTTCTTGCCTGCCATCTAGCAGGCACTCCACAGTATAAAAGCAATTCATTCCCATTATTTTTCATTCAACTCATCTACAGGACCTCCCACTTCAAATACTTCTCAGTGTCATGGCTTTTTGGAAAGAGGAAAGAGTTCTGGAATTAATTAAATATACAGATAAACCTCACCATTGCAATCACCTTCAAAGCAAAGCAGCTGACAGTATTCTTGACAGCTGAGTCTCACCTCTTCTGCCAATCTGGGAAAGAGATGGAAACTGGAAGGAAACCCAGAGTAATCTGCAGGTGAACACAGCTTCAGACCATGATGCAGAGTGAAGCCTGAATGCCTTATCCTCTTTCAGAGGAAATGGTTCTAGCCTAGTTGATGGAACCACATGACCCTCCCAGAGTCACACAGGAGCTCAGTGCTTGACAACCCAAGTCCCTTCTGCTCATGTCACATCCACTACTATTTATATCTCAACCCCAAACCACTGCTGTTACCTCTGGAGGTGCATAGGTTCCAAATCCCAGGACAGGAATGAAGTGGCCATCATTAAGCTTCACCTTCTGGCCTTTGGGATCCATTGTCTGTTGCTCCTCTGAGTAAGCAGACTGGGATTTTTTTCTTCTCCCTTCAAATGTTATAAATAACAAGAACATAACACCCCAGCTGCACTGTCCAGTGTTAGCAGAGACATTGTAGAAGAAGCATGATTAAACTAGTACCCATGGAGTCAGAGATGATTGAACACTGCTAACTTATTTGATTATTTTTATCAATATAACCTCACATATTATATAATGATGAGACTGGGTGAGCAATTATTGACTACTTGTTAGACTAGAAACTTCCAACAACAATCTTTTTTAATTTTCTATTATGAAGCCCAATGTCAATCAAACATCAATTGAAAAAACTACCATACAGTATAAACACACACACATACACAAATCACACAATCCAAAAGTGTTTAATAGCGTTTTTCAAAATGTTACCCCTTAATAAAGAATCAAACCTTCAAATGAAAATAAATTTCCCCTTTTACATTTCCCACGGCAAAATTATTATGCTTTACACACCTGACTGGTGAAATCCTGAACAGAAAACGGAAATGAGACATTTTGGCAAAGTGCTTATTGAAAGTTAATTATTAATAGCCTTAGAATACCATGTAGAGTGTTCAAAGAGACTTTGAGTGTTGATCCCTTCTAGCTAGTTATATAACTTTTAGGGTACTCTTATAATGTCACTGGTACATATTTTACATAATTTACTAACTGCTCCACATCATTCATAAATGAAAAACCTATAAACAAATTAAAATGCAACAAATTTGGAAAGAGTAACAGAAATTGTGATGCACTGATACACGAGAATGTTGTGAAGACAAAATTTAACATGTACAGTGATGTCAGCCAAATGGTGAGGTGGGAGGACTGAACTCTCCCATGGAAAGACAAGAAAAGAAAGAGAAATCAGCTGAAAAGGTTCATAGGAGTTCTGGAAAACAGTCAAACACAGATTAACAGCAACAAAGTGAACAGGCAATTAGGAAAAATCCAGAACAGCGTGGAAGGAAATTTCATCGTGTGCTACTCACCTGTACCCTCCTCCTGCCTGGGGCAGTGCAATCTTGATGAGCTCCCAGTTGCTCCCTCAATCCAGAGTGATAACAGGAAACCTTATGTGCGGTATTCCAACCTACTTGGGGGCTGTCTGGGGACTAGTGTCTGTTCCACTTAACTCTAAGCTTAAACTGAAGAGCACTTGGAATGCCTATTGCAGCTTCAGGGGAACTATATATACATGTGTGTGTGTGTGTGTGTGTGTGTGTGTGTGTGTGTGTGTGTATACATACATACGG
>NW_024070194.1:40189952-40195866 GCF_014754425.2 Oryx dammah
TTGTCTCTTTTAAAATGCTTCTCTTGAGCTGGAAAAGGCAGTAAGTTACATGGCATAATTTCCAGAATAAAAATTTCAATCTTGATATGACTAGATAATCAGACTTCCTTTTCCATCTGAGCATCAGATGCTCTAGGGCAGGCATGTGAACCAGCAAGGCTCTGGTTAGGTTGATATGGAATGTGGAAGATCCAGACATGCTCTCAAACGTTCATGACCATGAGCCTTGAGCTGCCCCAAGACCATATTTGCCACCAGTCAAAAATGTCACCAATGTTCAGTAAAAATAAAGCAAATCATGAGTAATGCCATGATGTGTGTGTTTGCTAAGTTGCTTCAGTCATTTCTGACTCTTTGTGTCCCCATGGACTGTAGCCCACCAGGCTCCTCTGTCTATGGGATTCTCCAGGCAAGAATACTGGAGTGGGTTGCCAGACTCTCCTCCAGGGGATCTTCCCAATCCAGAGATCAAACCCACATCTCCTGCGGCTCCTGTATTGCAGGCAGATTCTGTACCTCCAATGTCATGATGAGAGACAGAAAAAATAGAATTTCTGAAGAGTACAGCAAATCCTTAAATCTATCCATGACTTCAACTTCCCATCTACATAGTCCTCTAAGCTATTTTGCATAGGATGGCTTGAGTAGATTTCTGTAACTTAAAATCAAGAGTTCTATATAACACAGTTTTTTGTTGTTGTAGTTTCATTGTGGGTTTGTTTTTGTTTTTTTGTTTGTTTGTTTGTTTGTCTCAAGTTTGTGGGATCTTAGTTCCCCAAACATGGATTGCACTCCTTCCCTCAAGTCAACTTTCCTCAGCAGTGAAAGCATGGAGTCGTAACTACTGGACTGCCAGGAAACTCCCATCTACATAATAATACAGCATAATAATACAGTTCTTAAAGTCTAAGTGCAGTCTATAACTTCATCATGAAGACAAGCAACAGTGTAGGCAAGGTTTCCCTATGATGTCTGCCAGTTTTACATCCATCCAGATGGAGCACCACCAAATATGCTCAACTCGAAAGGGTGAAAGAGGAGAATTCATCACATTTGATGTAAGATTGTGTCATTGTTCATCATGGCTGCACCAAACTCTTGTTTCATGAAACCCCTAGAGACTCAGGAGTCGTATTCAGAACTCTGTGCAGAACTCACCTATTTCTATTTCCTCAAGATTTTAAGGCAGACACTGAGAGATTCTTTAACTCCTTTCTCCGGGAGGTGTGTAAGGGATTCAAAGAAAATCAGTAAAAAGATGATCATGAATGATTATTAGGGGGATTCTACTCTAGTGAAAGCCTCCCTGCAATCTATTAAGACAAATCTTAATTCAACCATCCATGTAAGTTGATACACATTCTAAAAAAAGAAATAAAATAGAAGCGATCACACAAATTTCCAACCTTCATGGCCACTGGGAAATGAATGAGATAGAGATCAACATAATCCAGTTGAAGATCTTTCAGTGACTTTTCTAAGGCTGGTTGGACCAAATCTGGTTGAAAGAAAGTGCACCAAAGCTGTAGAGATTAAAGAATGGAAGCTGTGTTAATAATACTTCAGGAAATAGGGGGGGAGGGGGGCTTACCACATGGCTTTTGGGGTATTACTTCACTGACCAAGGATTGAACCTGGGGTCATGGCAATAAAGCACTGAGTCTTAATCATTGGACCACCAGGGAATTCCAATACTTCAGGAATGTAATAATAAACATGGGTCACCAAACAACTCTTCACCAAACAATGATCCTATTATACAGTAATCACCTGGGCAAAATCAGTTGCCCACATGTGCACACGCACAACCCCCACACAGCACCTTTGAAGTGTAGAATATGTCTTCTCTCTTCACAGTGCCATCTGCAATCTTGCTTCGAATGGCTTGGCCAACCTGCTCTTCATTTCTGTACACACGAGCACAGTCAAGGTGACGGAACCCAACCTCTATAGCGAATTTGGTGACCTCCAGAGCTTCGCTCTTAGGAACCTACATGAGCAACAAAGGTAGTACTTACATATTCACATGGGTTAAAAGATTGTTAAAGCACGAGCTTTGATCTTCCCAAGATTCAACTTTTCTTTGGGTAGTTCTGTATGCGTGTGATGAACCCATGACAGTTTGCTGGACGTTCCTGGTCAGTAATTAAATGGACACCCAGGAACTCATCAATTAGTGGTTGATCACAGGTATCAGAGGACCCAAAGGCCACCTCCAGGTTTGGTGATTTGCTATTAGAACCCAAAGGAGTAAACATAAAGTTGTAGTCATGGATAGGATTTATACTATGAGGAGTTTGAAGTGAAATTGACAAACGTATAAGATGTATGGTAAAAGCATCAAGAAACAAGCTGGAAGCTTCTAAGACTTCTGGCTACCACTGAAGCCACACAGAATTCACCAAAAAAAAAAAAAAAAAACTGTATCTATTCAAGGTATACAAAACGATATTTACACATAAGTACATGCAAGTTAAGTTGCTTCAGTCATGTCCATTCTTTGCCACCCTATGGCAACCAAAGCCCACCAGGCTCCTCTGTTCAAGGGATTCTCCAGGCAAAAATCCAGGAGTGGATGGCCATGCCCTCCTCCAGCGTTCTTCCCAACCCAGGGATTGAACCCTTAACCTCTTTTGTCTCCTGCATTGGAAGCTAGGTTCTTTACAACCAGCACCAAGTGGCACTAGAGGTAAAATACTGTAAGTGCTGCTTATAATTACCCACTGTTATTGATGATCACAATCAAGCTACCAGGAGATCCATCACCTCACATAGCTAACCTGTGAGGGGGGTTGTGAGAACACTAAAGATCTGCTTTCTTAACAAATCTCAAGATAGAATCCATTATTATTAACTGGAGTCACCGTGCTGAACATCAGGGGTCAAGACTTATTCATCTCAAACTGAAGGTCTGTCCCTTTGACCAACATCTTTCCCTTTTTCCCAGCCTTGTCCTCAACTTCTGGTCACCATTCCTCTACTCTCTTCTTCTGTGAGTTCCACTTTTTTAGATTTCACCCATGTAGAGATCATGAAGTATTTGTCTTTCTATTTCTGTCTTCTCTCATTTCACTTAATGTTCTCCAGGTTGATCTGTGTGGTCGCAAATGGCAGGATTAACTTTGTTTTTAATACTGCATAATACTCCATTTCTTTTTATCTGATTCAGAATCTTTCCTGTTTCAAGGAACTAAATAATTTGTCTAACTTCCCTCTGTTGGGTCTAGTCCTGGTTTTTCTTAAATACTCAGGTATTTGGGACTGTAGCGAGGAATACTTCAGTATAGCCTGGTCCCTTCCCTCCCCTCATCCCACTTTGCACTACAAGGAAATAAGCCCTGTCTTCTGTCTTGAAAGGGTCTCTGAATATTTCCTTCTGTTTTATAGATGAAGAAGTGAGACACAAAGTTTAAGGACCAGTCAGCCCCTTGTCACAGCTACATACTCTAAAGACCAGATGGACAGCAAACTTTCTGGTTTCCAGTCTAGGGACTTGTCCACTAGCTGCTCATGACCAAGCACTGAAAACTATACTTTAATAGCCTGGCCTGTAAGACTGTAGCATGTCCCCTCAAATGACACTGTAATTCCCATTAGAAGAAGTAGTCAAGCAGAAACTGAAGTACAGGGTAAAACACAGCTAGAATGTGTCTGGCCTGGGACCAAGCGCACACCCCACAGTAGAAAAGCAATTCTGTCCCATTAGTTTTCATCTTCAGGACCTTTTACCTCAAATATTTCTCTGGGTCATGTCTTTTTGGAAGGAGGAAGGAGTTCTGGAACTAATAAAATACACAGAGAAACCTGACCATTGCAATCCCCCTCAGAGCAAAGCAGCTGACAGTCAGTGTTCTTGACACCCAAGTCTCACCTCTTCTACCAAGCTGGGAAAGAGACGGAAACTGGAGGGGAACCCAGAGTAATCTGCAGGTGAGCACAGCCTCAGACCTTGATGCAGAGTGGAGACTGGATGTTCTCTCCCCTTTCACAGGGTATGGTTCTAGCCTAGTTAGTGGAACCACAAGATCCTCCCAGAGTCACACAGGAAGTCAGTGCTTGACAACCCAAGTCCCCTTCTTCTCATGTTACATCCACTACTATTTATATCTCAACCCCAAACCACTACTCTTACCTCCTCAGGTGCAACAGTGCCAAATCCCAGGACAGGAATGAAGTGGCCATCATTAAGCTTCACCTTCTGGCTTTTGAGATCCATTGCCTGTTGCTCCTCTAACTAAGCAGAGTGATTTTTTTCTTCAACCTTCACAAGTTATAAATAACAGAAAGGTAACACACCAGCTGCACTGTCTAATGTTAGCACATATATTATAGAAGGAGTAGGATTAAACCCGTACACATGGAGTAAGAAGAGGATTGAAGTGAGTTAAACAACTTGTGCCCTTTTTTATAACCTTAAGCATTGTGTAATGATGAGATTGGCTGAATGATTATTGACCATATGCCAAACTTCCACACAGCAACTGTTTTTCACTTTTCTATTATGAAGCCCAATCTCAATCAAAAATCAATTGAAACAACTATCTTTCAGAACAAACATACACACATACACAAATCACATAAACTAAAAGTGTTTAATAAGCATTTTTTAAATTTTACCCCTTAATAAAGAATCAAAACTTCAAATGAAACTAAATTTGCCTTTTTACATTTCCCACCAGCAAAATTATTTGCTTTACAGATTTGACAGTGGTGAAATCCTGAACAGGATATAGAAACCAGACATTTTTGCAAAATACTTTTTGGAGATTAATTATTAATAGCTTTAGGATACCATGTGCAGTGTACAAACAGACTCTTGAGTGTTTATACCTTGTACCTAGCTATATAACTTCTAGAGTACTCTCATAATGTAACTGATACATATTTTATATAATTTACTATCTTGTACAACATTATTCATAAAAGAAAAACCTATTTAAAAATTGACAAATTTGGGACAGAGAAGGAAACTGTGATGCACTGATACTTGGGGACATTGTGAAGACAAATAAAATTTAACATGTACAGTGATAACAGCAAAATGGTGAGCTAGGAGGACCAATTTCTCCCTTGGAAAGGCAAGAAAAGAGAAGACAGCTGAAAAACCTCATAGGAGTTCTGGGAAACAGTCACAGATCTACAGCAACAAAGTGAACACACAACTAGGAAAAATCCAGACTAGAATGGTAAGAAATTTCATCATGTATTTACTCACACGTACTCTCCTCCTGCAGTCCTGATCCCAGTTGCCTCCCTCAAACCAGAGTGATCACAGAAAATCTTATCTGCCACCTACTTTGGGGCTGCCTGGAGACTGGTGCCTGTTTTACTGAGCTTAAACTGAACAGCAGCTGGAATGGGTATTACAGCTGCAGGGGGTGGAGGTATATATGGGGCCAGGGACAAAGGAATAAGGGTGGAGACATAGACTATATCATGTATTAATAAAATCTTGAGTAGAACTGGGGTGTGGATTTGGGGAGGTAGTAAGGCATTCGAAAACAGTCATAAGTACACCGGATTCAAAAAGCCACCCAGATGCTGATTCAGAAATGAACTGAATCGCCCTAAACTTTCCTGTTGGGCTGATACAAGGACTAAGAGCATGCCAACCAAACTCATGAAAGCCGATCAAGACAAGGAATCAAATCTACCAAGAGTGAGTATTTGCCCATTGTTTCAAGTACCCAGCTATGAACACACATACACACATATACAGGAACACACACACAAACAGAGACACACACACAGGAACACACACAGAAACAGTCATATAGGAACAAGCACACAGGAACACACACACACACAGGAACATACACACACAGGAACACACACAGAAACAGTCATATAGGAACACGCACACAGGAACACACACAGGAACACACACAGAAACAGTCATATAGGAACACACACA